>NW_009703116.1:0-1838 GCF_000703405.1 Apaloderma vittatum | reverse complement strand
CTGCTGAAGGCCTCCTCCAGCTTCTCCAGCTCTGCCATTCTCCTTTGAAGGAGTTCGATTTCTGACTTCAGCTCTCGGGTGAGGCTCTCTTCCTCTTCAAGTTTTTCTTTCATTAACCGGCAAAGCTCCTCAGCCTTCCTAATTTCTTCATCTTTGCCTTCAATCTTCAGCACTCTTTTCCGCAGAGCTTCAACATCAGCCAGCATGCTGGAGTTGCTGCCTTCTGCCTGGATAACTTTGTCCTGGAGGTCAAGCAGCTCATCCTCTGCCTTCTGCAGATTTTTGGTTGCTTCCTCTAGTTCATCAAGGCGGCGACTAAGACTCTGCAATTTGAATCGTAGGTGCCGATTTGAGGTTTCCTTGTAACCTGTAAATTCTGCCATGTTTATTTTTTATTCCTTTTAGGTGAAAGCTTTGCTTAGTCTGGGTGAATGGCGTGGTCCTTAGCACCTTGTGTATTCCTGGTACGTTACTGTTTCTTTGAACAGAGGCAATCTCACCCTGAAAGAAAAAATGCTTAAAATCAATATGAGAGCTCCGAATATTGTCACTGTACACAGATGTTTATATAAGTGGCGTTTTAATTAAACACATTTCTGAGGGCTGAATTAGGCGAAATGAAACTGTGGAGAACAGCCAGACCGTTTACTTGGCTTTCCCAAAAGAGCCTGCTCCCCGTAGCTGAGGGGAGAAGTGCCCTCCTCTGCTGGCGCACACAGGCAGGGTGTGCTCAGTGTGGGCTCCGCGGGGACTCTCATCCCAGCGCTCAACAATTGGCCCGAGCTGCCCATGTGCAAGCTTTTAGGCTGTGGAGGTTCCTGCACACAGACACGCTCACGCAGCAGCCGCCTCCCTTTTCAGCACTGCACCAGTCTCCTGAAGACACCTTAGAGACGAAGATTCAGGAACCACAAACAAGACCTGAAAACTAAAAGATGCCACTGCAGAGGGGACGAGCCCCCAACACCCAGCTCGCAGACAGGTGAGAGCTGCTGCCCCCTGGCTCTGCCCGTTGCTGCCAGCGCCGCTCCTGCAGCCCAGGCTGCCTGGCAGAACTCTTCACCAGGGTTGTAGTCACATTTCAAAGATACTGTGCTGGTGGAGTTTCAAGTTTCTCCCTCCCGTTTCAAAAGGTGTCATTGCCCTCGGGTACCACCCACTCGCCCACCCAGGAGACAGTTACCAACGCTTACGCCTCTCCTCCTCGCTGTTGCCAACGAGCAGCAATTAAAACGCGCGGGCACGCTCTGACACACTAAAAGTACGTCTCCTCCTAGCTCAGCTCAGCGGTGGCACAGCTTTTTTCAAACCACCCCTCTGTGCTTGGCAGAGAGTAGCCGGGAGGGGGACCTGAGCGAGCCAGGATGGCTCTGGGGGGATCTCAAGTCCCCCTCGGGTGCTGCCCTGGGCGTGAGGGCTCCTGCACACTGGCGGCAGGGGTGTGACTGCAGCTCTCTGACCTGCCGTCTGCCTTGAAGCAGGACTTGGCTTCCAGCCTTTCTGCCGAGCTCCCTGCAGAGGACACTAAGGAGCTTCCTATTTCACAGTACCAAGAAGAGGAGAGCAGGGTGTGTAAGGGAGACCCTGGCGCAAACACGAACCCTTTTCCTGAAGGTGATTCACTCCCTGCTGGTTTTTCGGCTGGCCAGGGGGGCCAGAGCTGCCAACAGGCACCCTGCGACCCCCTCCCGAGAGACCCCCTTGCTCTGGGAGGGGCCACCAACCTGTTTGCTTGCTCTCATGCAGCTGAAAGGAGGACTGCCAGGAGTACCCAGAGAAGAACCCCCGCATCCCGCCGTGTCCCTGGCCTTGGCCACATGCCCACCCCTTCCCTCACC
>NW_009703115.1:3697-48763 GCF_000703405.1 Apaloderma vittatum | reverse complement strand
GCTTTTCGACCTTTTTAAATCTAAAAAAAAAGGGTTCGTGCTTTTTAAAGAATAATTTTTTACTGAAACAGGTTTTTAACATCAGATTTTAAAATGAAGAATCCAGAACTTTCTCCCCAGAATGAAAACTTATTGCGATGGAAAATCTTTTGGTGAATAGCCTATTTTTCAAAGAAAAAAAAATTACTTTTTTTTTTTTTACTATCTTTATTTATAAAGAGGCTGGCTGTTACTTTAAGCCTGATTTGGACATTGATCTCTTAAAACCTCACAATTTTCTTTTTTATATAATTAGAAAAGTCTTTGCTCTATCATTCCAAGACACTATATAAAGGAGAAACTGCTGCTGAAAGATGTTCTGTGCCTGATACTGCCAGAAGAGGTGCAGTTCTCTAGTATTTATTTTAACCTACACTGTATAGAATATATCTATTGTATTTATGCCTACAAATGGATGGAGGGGCTTTCCGTCACCACATGTGCATTTATTTACTATAGATGAGAGGGGAACCTGTACACAGAGGAGACAAAAAAAAAAATCTCTTGACATAAAGTGAGGAAATCGGCTACCAAAGTCCATAGACAATCTTAAAATTAAATATGGCTAGAAACAAACTTAGGATATAGAAAGTTAAAATACTCATAGTATTGCCCTTCAAATTCTGTTTTTAAAAAACACAAGTTGTATAAGGAGTGCTGTATTGCATCAACACTCAAGACTATAAAAACCCTGAACTGGTGTGGCTTTTTGATATTCAGGAAGTTTCACAGCACAGTCACGCAGCTTTGTAGCACTGTTTTTTTGATGCTCTCTTTAAACAACATACATTTAAAGTATCCTCACTGAACTCCAGAAATGAGTGTGCAAGAATAAAAATATTACCCTTTGGAAGCAAAAAACTCCGTCTCAGAATTCCTACCTCTCTTTTGCCTGGCGCTGGGACTGGAATTCCTGTTTTTATTGTTAGATGCTTCCACGTTTGATGTCTCAGTCTTGTTTTCATATATATTTGATGACTTCCTGCTATACCTTTGGACAAAAGAAATACAAAAATAGTTACTTTTTCATGCTAAATAACCTTTCCAAACCACACGATAAGGGATGTGCTCAGCAAGAGTTGAGAAGGGAATAATGGAGGAACGAGCTGGTTGTCTGCACAAGCTCTTTTTGCAAATCCAACAGATTTGGAAGGAAGGAGGGGGACACTAGGTGAGAAAAGAGGATCCCAGTTCTCCATCCTTTGAAAATAAATATATTTGACTCCAGGAGAGTCACAGGTACTGGCCCTGTTTGAAATGGGAACAATCTCCCTGGTCCCAGGTATGCAGGGCATTCCAGCTGCAAGGTTTTCTCCTGGTTCTTGTCCTCACTGTTTTGCAAACATCTGGTGGTTTAGTTTGGGTGTTTGACTGTTATCTTTGGCACACTGCTCCACACATTTCATTGTATCCACACACTTGAAATACTCTTTCCCAAAATGCTTGTTATTACCATGTACCAGCAATTACCTTGCTGTTTACAGTTAACACATGAACTGTTACACTTAGCATTCATAGGGTTTGTCTTGCTGTAAGGGAAGGTAGAAGACATCAGCAAGAACTTAAAAACATTTGGAACACTAGAGATCTGTGAACATCTTTTATAACTACAGGGCAGCCTGGGACTCATTGCTTTGCATTTGAACCTCTGACCTCTTTCTGATGGAACATTAGCAGGTCTCTGTTGCCTCCTGTACTAAATCAAAATGTGATTTTGCAGCCTGATGTCAGGCACAAAATGGGGCTCAAAATAAATATAGGAACCAATCCAAAGCACACTCACATTTCCTTATTCTTTTTTCTCTGTTCATTCCCAGCTAGGCTGAGATAACTGAATCATGCAGCTGACAGAATTAAATATTTACAGCTGTGAGAAAGACCCAAGAAAACACACAAGCTTCTCTTAAACAGCATCTGCAGTAAAATTCCAAGTGTTTGAGAATATCTATGTGCACAGGATATTTTTACATGGATGTATGACTGAATTAGTCATTTCGAATAAAGCAGAGAGTTAAGCAGTTAGAACAATAGTCAGAACAATAGTCTATTTAAGTTTCTTATGTTTAAATAGTTTAAAAAAAAACAATACGAAGGGATTATTTCATCATCACTGAAATGCAGCAGCCATCCCTTGAGAGAGATACAGCAGCTATAGATACCACAGGGCATCTCGTTCTAGGATTAAACAGTGAAGCTTTGCAGAAGAATTTACAGAAAGAGAGTACTTGAATACATTGAACAGTACTTAGGGGCATTAAATAACCACCTTTGTTAAGGGCACTGGCTCTAAGTGTCCCTTTTGCTGTCATCTCAGTTCCAATCCTGAGTCAGCCCAGCCCTGCCTTATCTCATGGAATTCCAGGGCCAAGGGCTGTGGTGGCTTTTAAAAAAGTAAAGGGAGCAGCCTTTGTCCTTGAAGAGATATGGCTCAGGGAGGGGACAGCATCCTGCAAACAGATTTCCCCAACACCACAGTACAGGTTTGACAGTTCCCAATAAACAGGAGAGTCACTGTAACACATGGGCAACCAAGAAGAGAGTGTCTATTGGTTAGATAAAATCTCAAGAATCCATTGGTTAGATAAAATCTCAGGAATCAATTAGCCTCCAACCACTGGCGGAGCACTGAGGATGCTGGTTGCTCTTTAGCTAATGCTGCCTGCCACTGGCCTGCTGATAGCACCTTCCACAGCTGGGGCTGCTTAGTCATGTCAGTCATAAATACAGACTCTGCCCACGTGGGTGGCTATCACAAAGTCCAGCTGCTTCCTTCCTCTCCTTGCCTCCACCCAGCATCCAGAAATAGGCTGCAGAAGGTGCTCCACAGTTTGAGAAATTCTGGATCCAGTGTTTCACATCAGCTAGTGCAAAGCCACCTTGCGCTGCAGTTCCCCTGTCCGTGTTACAGAGGATCAAGGTGGCCTCTGCTTACAACGGCCCATAGGAAACTCTGAACTTTGTTCTGTTCATGAAAGCCCAGAGCATTGTTCTTTCATGAAAACTTAACCATATTCTTCTCATCCCTATAATAACCCAGCATTTGGAGCAGAAATATCTAACCTCTTCTCCTCTGGCATAGTTGGCAAAGTGAGGTTGACAAGCACATAATTTTTCCTTAGGTTTAATCCACTCTCGGATGAATAGCTAATTACATGGCCCTTCTTCCTGGAGTTTATTAATTTTATGTTGACATATTTTGCTTATCATTTCTGCTCTGAAATTTCTCACTGAGAGCCTCATAAGAGGGACATACATTGGGACTGATATGAAATATTTTTGTGATTGTATTTCATGCTTTACTGGAATAATTTTCTCCTATCCCCAAGGTGGTCTTGATGAAAGATTTTCACTCTTAAACCTTTTCAGCTTAAACATTAAACAAAGCAAATGCAACGAAGCCTAGAGAAAATATGGTGCAGGACTAACAACACCGCATCTGTTTAAAATTTCTTGCATCGAGTTCTGCAACACTCAAAGGCTGTGTTACCTGGGATCTCTTGGTTGATCCTGCTAAAATCTTAAGATGATATCACTTGCCAGCTTACATGAAACTTGCCCAGCAATTGGGTCATTGCAAAAATTTGCTGACAGCTCCATTTAACATCCTGGAAACATTCCAATACATTTTGTCTAAACTTGAGTTAATCCAGAGCATATGGTTCTTTTACAAAACCAAATGATCATATTTGAAATTAATTCTGCATTGTGATTTTACTTTCCCTGGGCACAAAGCCTTTATCTGTCTTTATTTGTCTTTAAAGAATTTGAAGACAATTGAGTAAGTTTGTACCCAGGAAGCTAAACACAGAAAACTAAGAATTTGTGTACTGCAAAAGTACAAAAGCAAGGCAAAGCATGGCCCTGATAAACCATGATCACTGTGGTTACCTGCTTGCATTGGTGGGATCCATTGGTGCATGGTATACACTCTCAGTGATTCTTTGGTGCAGTTGACTTGCTTCTGTTAAAGAAAAAGTAAAAAGAAATTGCTCCAAATTGCTTAAGTTTCTTCATTGCTTGCATAGGAGATGAGAGAGAGAAATAGAAAAGGGGACATTTTTGACTGCTGCTGCAGTCAAAACGCAATACTCATACTTGAAGAGAAAGGCATATGGTGATCTTAAAAGCTGAAAACTTAGCTCACCCAAACAGCTTTTCTACCCATGTTTTCAGTGCAGGAGAGATTTCTTCCTCTGCCACTTTCCCTTTCCTCTTTACCTCTTTCTAGCTCACTGCACAATGTGGATCTAGAGAACGGACATATTAGCATTTTTCCTAGATACAAGTTTTGTGGCTCACAGCTTTTTCTGGACTTAGCAACATGGGTACACCAGTCCTTTTGCACACACAGACATCCAGTAGAATATATCTCCATCCCTCTGAAGAATGCTTTTACTCAGCATCCCGGACAAACAGCAGTAATGAGATGTTACCCAGATGCCACTTGTTCACTCTTTTTGCACAGCTGCAAGGTAGCAACAGACTCATTTGTACCCATGTCCAGGAACTGCTGAGTGAAGAAAGATGCTGACAACCTTGTTTGCAGGAGAGTTAGACAGTGCAAAGTGAGGAAGCATCGGAAGGAGCTGCTGTCCAACTCCTAGGAGGACTGCTGAGATCTTAGGGCTATTTTACTCTGCGAGAAGATGAAGCTCCTGTCAATGAAAGGTGAACTGACAAAGGGACAGGGAAAGATCAAACTGGAAGAAATGAGGACTCTGGGTGGGGAGTCAGAAGTAGCTCCATTCCTGGTTTTGGCAACTGATTGACAGCCTTGCACAAATCCCTTAAACTGCATCCATAATTCCTTTGACTGGAAGAGACAATTAGGCTTCTTGGCAGCAATGGATCAAGGTGTTTCCCAAAGCCTTGCCAGCATCCCACACTCGCTGCAGTATATGATAGGGAGTGTATATACAGCAATGACCCCTACGTTAAACTATGTATCACATACCATCGGCCACCTTCTTTACTCAGTCATTCATCTCAGCTGGTTCCTTTGAACGTTCCAACCCTGTGTGCAACTCCTAACGACAGTCATTAAAAACAGCCCAGACAAATGCAGCCCTCTTCCTTCTCTCATTGGAGAGCTGGAGAAACATCCAGTCTTGGATTAAGTATGAATCAAGGCCTCTCCTTTCATGAGTCATTGGAAATAGGAACAGCTGTTTAGAACCAGGACAAAGCATTTGCTTCCTGCCATCAGCATTGTAATGAGGATTTTGATTCATGTTATTATTTGGGAAACAGCAATGGGAAGAGTTGCAATAGTATGGAAGATACAATTTCTGCCCTTTGACTGCTGTTCTACTGGATTCACAATACAGGAAAATTTGACTTTGCTAATAGAGTAGGATCAAAGTCATCCTTGGATGACACCTGTGGGTGTTCTGAAGACCAGACGGGACAAAGTCTTGAGTAACCTGGTTTGACCAATAACTGACGCTGAATAGGACATTGCACTCTGATGTCCTGAGGTCCCTGGAAAACTGAAATATGCTAGAATCCTATGATCTTAAGAAAAAAGAATAAAGAATATCAAATATAAACGTTTTCAAAAACTTTCACTGTTGATTCCTGTATAGTTTTCTCTGGAAAATGCACAGCAACTGTAGCATATAGGTCTTGTATGCTACAAATGTTTCTCAACATACAAACTTCATTTTCTTTGCCTAGAAACACATGGAGGATTAGCACTCTGTCTTATTAAACACATCCGTTTTCTCCATAAGCTACTCTTGTCTTCTGTGGTAGCCTAACTAAAGCCAGTTTCTACACTTCAGAAGTAAATATTACAAACTATATCAGAGAGTCCCTAGATCAAGTCCTGAAACTGTACTGACATGAACCTTGAGTTGTTTCCTCAGCAGCTTCTGCTGAACTGACCACAGTGAAATTCAGAATAAAAAGAAGAATAAAGGTGACCTCTAAAATTAAAGCAAAGGCACAGGTTCCCATCTAGGACAAAGTCTTCTTAGGAATCTGAAGGATGTGGGTGGAAAGGCTCTGCTGGCATTGCTTTAAAGAGAGGTGTATGTATCAGAGAAGCAGAAAACGACAGATCAATGTGAGAAGCAAATCCAGGGCCCAGGAAACATCTATACTGGACACGGCTATGCCAATTTTTGTCCTAAGACAGCCTGAAAAATGGCTTTAGGACTCTGTACATTCTTGTTCAGAAATAGAACAGTCTCTCAGACAGCTTTCATCTGTATGTTCTCTTACTATCTGGAATAACCTAACTGAATTTTGTGTCTTGAGTTCAATATCTTACATAAAAAGGGTGTCGTTATTTTAGGTACTTATGAGGCTTCAATCATTCATGTGTTGAGCCTGTCACAAGTCACCTTCATAGTGACATCTTTGTGAGAGAGGTAAGTATCGTTAATCATGCCTTACAGGGAGGTCACTAAGATAAACAGATGGGATAACTGACATTTAAAACATAAGGTGGGTGGCTATATTGAAAATAAAAACCCTCAAAAACTCAACAAAGCAAAACAAACAATAAGAAGGAGAGGAACAGCTGCTGTGTCCCATGCTGTACATAGAAAGATATCTTTTTGTCGGGTCTTGTGAGAAGGCACAGAGAGAAGACGGGGACTCATCTCCTCACATGCAGATGTAAATGGATGCTTCTAGTGTTGTGGCTTGAGAGAGAGAGAACAGAGTAAAATCATGTTCCTCAGGCTGTGAACAGAATAATTATTCATGCCATTTATGAAGTTCTAAGAAATCTTCTTTGATCAGGACAAGGGTTTAAATCCCAGCAACGCTGCAACCACCCAACTGATTCACGCAGAGATCTCTTCCTGATGATCTCACTGGTGGTACTGGAGGGTACAGTAACTCATCCCAGCTCCATGTTGTCACACACGGCTACGGAAGGAAGGCAAAATTACCAGATCTCGCTCTGTGTGTCCTACCTCTGCATGCTTCCAGTTGTCCTGTCAGGACTTTGCGAATCTCTGAAATCCAGGTATTTTTCAGCTCAACAGAAGATGCCTGAGAACATCAGAGGAAAAGGCAAAGCAGATCTAGTTAAAACACGTTGCCAATCACTTGGCTGACCTGACCCGCATTTGTTCTTGGTTTTCCCAAGGGCTGGAACATTGTGGCCAGCTTTGAGCAAAGCAGAGGATGCTCTTCAAGATGGAAAAGTCACCATGAATCTCAGGTTCTGTCATTGCTTTTCTGTACAGTGTTCCAAGTAATTCTCCACTACTTTATTCCTCTTCTACTCAAAATCATGACCATTTTCACAATGATAAATATGCAATTTCAGTGCCAACAAAACAATGAAGCTTCCAATAGCTACTGTTTTGTGTGTGTACAGGACAATGAAAGCCATGAAATTGAAAAATTTCTTAAAAATAAATCAGGTGAAAGGAAGCATAGTCCTCTGGGGGAAAAAAAAAAAAAGATTGCTGTTACCTGAATGATATAGACCTCTTCTCTGCCATTATACCAGATCTCAAACTTCTTGTTATCCCCTTTTACATTTTCTGTAATGCCCACAGTGCTCATCTGTTTTGAAACAGAAAAGAAGAAGCTGGAATCTGGAAAATGTAAATAGTCTTTAAACACTTTATCCTCTGAGAAGCATTCTTAAAATGCTGCATTCACTTCTGTACCTGAAGGAGTCATTAAAATAAAATTCAGAACATGTTATTTCTCAACATCTAATTAATCATTCATTGTTCTGATTGTTAGAAAGAAAAATTTTTAAAAAATTAAAAAGTGCTCAAAAGTAATACAAGCTAATGTCTGATCCTATATTTTTCCTCTTTGTTTTTTTTTTATTTAAACTGTGGGTCAGTTTTCAAATTTATCCTGGCTCTTGTCCAACTACAAAGATTTTGAATTTGAGGAAGATGGTATTTTCAACTTACCATCACTGACCTATTGAGGTGGGAGAGTAGGAAGGGTGGAACAGGGCTTTGTGAGATTTAATGACTTGTCTGCAAATCCAGACATCATAAAAAAAATCAATATAGTTACATGAATATTAAAAAAGAGGCGAGCAAGGAGCTGAGTGCCTAACTAGGCAAGGTGAACAAGAACAAGGAACTGAAGAAAATATTCTACACCTCTTGAATGATTCTTAACCACAATTTTGAAGCCAAACTTCTACTACACTTACCAGCTTCCCTTCTTCTTCCTGTATTTGTTCACCTCCTTTGCTCTGATTTGCCTCAGCACTAGATTCGAATATTTAAACAGCTCTGATTGTCATCTTTCTTGCTATATCCACAGAAAGAAACTTCAAACATTCATATGAATTGGTTCACTCCTTGAACCAGGTTCTCTTACAATTCCTGTCTGGTTACCCTGCTGTAATAAGTTTGCAGCATTACACTCGATGACTCATGTCAGTTGTCTGAAGTCACGAGTGTCACACCAATTTGCTTTAAGGGAAAATTTCGCCTACTTGTGAGTCTCATCTTAGCAGAAAATGTCCTGATTCATATCTGGAAATGTCACTCTTGCAAATAAAAGGGCACTTGTACTGCACTGTGATTCATGTGTAGCTCTTATTGTCAGAGAATACATTTGCTCAGCCAATGTCAATATTAAAACTCACAACAGAACTGAATTTGGAGGATGCATATAGGCAGAACTATGAGAGGTGCAGGTCCATTCAGTCTTGCTTCTCTTTATGGGATGCTGGGCATGAACACACAAGATGCCCATTTGTGTCGAGTTGTAAAACCAAGGTTCCGGTCTGGAGTTGCAGGACATGTGGCTGAGTCTGTTTCCAAATCAAAACTAAATGTGAGATTTCATTTACTCAGGGGTGCAAGATAGCTCCAGATATGTTACCCTCTTCCAGTCTCCACATGGAAACATCCCTATGTCATGACCAGATTTATTTCTCTTCCCCACCATTACCACATGTATTACCTTTAATGAATTTTTAAAGCTGTATGAAGCTGTCTTCTCATGGCCATCAGTGTTTTCCTCCCGTTTCTTGCAGAAAAGTAGCATCTTTGTGTAGAGGAAGAGGTGTCTTTGCATTGGTTTGAATCTAGCCAAGTCCTTTACCTTGTTGTGTCCCTTCTTGTGATCAGTCCACACATTGAAGGAACCTTGCATCAAGAGCTTGCCAAGCTCACTGACATCCCCCTAGTAAGCAAGGAAGAAAGCAAGCTTACATCCCAGTCAGGTGAGGGTAATCCCAGACACAGTACTTTTCCTTAGTTATGTTTGAGCTTCCAGGCAGAAACTTGTGCCTAAGCAGCCCTTGAGCTAGAGAGCGGCCATGTTACAGCTGGAAATCCATCTGCACACATCTCCTTGCTAAACCTGTGTGGTTTCTTTATATAACATTTAACTCATCATTTTCCATGTCCATAACTCCCAGTTTGTCTCCCCATCCATTATATCTGTCTCAGGACGTCTTGGGACTTGACACACAAGCTGCTCCCTCTGATGACCTCAGAAGAAGCATCTCCTGACAAGAACTGGATTTCAAGGCTCCTGACCCCAAGGCAGTATGAAAGCCCAGTGCAGTCCAGATATCCAAGCAAAAGCCTTGGCTCTGAAATTGCTAGATTCTACTTCTGCTCTGCTACCAGCTAGATTCTATTCCTGAGCAAAACCTTGAAAGACACTTAGATGTCTGAAGACACAGATTGGTGCCTGGAGATATGTAGGTGTGTAATTCCCCTCCCATTGCAAAATAGTCTTTACAAGTTTTGTCAATATTTTCTCGGTTCACCATCTGCAGACGATGCAGTGCTGCAAAGCCTTGATCAAAAGAGGAGTAAATGCAAAAAGGAGCCATGAAAGTACCTGAGGGAGAGTGAAACTAAGCAGGAAACAGATTTTTCTAAGTTAAAACCTTTGTCTGAGGACTACTGATGGGTAAATGCTTCAACTAATGAAAGTACTTGGCTCAAATGCCACCAGCGTGAACACTTACAGCAGGGTTCAGTACTGAAGAGCACAGCAACGTATGGACAGAGGACATGGAAGCATCTATATGGTAATGGGCTTCAACAAGTTATGATAAACATAATTACCCTAGCATCAAGTTTTTCAAGGAGTGCTTTGTGTAATAAATTCAGGGAATAAGCTCAGTGCATTATTTATTTACTTTCAAAGTTTGTATGTTCTGTTTACAAGGTGAAGATGTTTGTTCCAAGTGGGAATGTGTGATTTCACAAACTACAGATTGCAACCTGTTCTCTCTCTCACTCCCCATCCTCTACCCTAGATCCAACTGCAAAACCCGGATTTGATTAGGTACTTTTTTGTTCCATACCAGGGTATTACTAGACTCTCCAAAGCATTCTATGACAGCCTCTCATCTCCAATATATAGAGTTAGATTTTTTTATTTGTACATACAGGACTCTGTGTTTTAGTATTTATCTGTGCATGTGGGTGTAAACTGCAAGCCTGTGAAAAGTATATTGATAAGACGTAAAGCTAAATGAAAACACCAAACATATTTTCTACATAGTTCTGACAATGGTAAGAGGCTCCAGACACTCTGGGCGCCAAGATCCAGAAGCCATTGATATGGCACTGAAATCCAGAAGCTCAGTTCAATCCTTGTGGCATCTCCATCTCTTCAAACTTGGATTTAGGGTTGAGATTACAGCAAGAGAAGTGGGAGGCTACCACTGTGGAAGAGAACGACCGACAGGGATGGCAGTCTGCAGCAATCCAACAGAAGACTTTGAATATTAGTCCACAAGCCTTGGACTCTGGTTTTGGCATGGGTAGCAAATAGAGGAGGATATGGTTTCTGGTAACTTATGCTACTGGACAGCAATACTTTGTCCTAAAGGAAGTTTATTTAAAATGGAGGGTTTGATCATTATCTCAAAGATAATTAATTATTCCCTGTTAAAACAATACACTGTGTCTCATGTTCACGGAGGACGAGAGATCCGTGTGAATGGCTTAAGTGTTGCATAACGCAGGGCAAAACTACCCAGGCCAGATTATATACAAATGTTAGGATGACGGTAGGAGACATCTCTAAAACTTCTGCTCTCCAAGCCTTAGTCTACTTTTTTTCTTGTGCCTTTGTCTAAAAATAAAAACAAAAAACCAAACAAACAAACATAGAAAACCCCCACAACCCTAAACCTGAGCAATTTCTTACACAAGAGTTCAACTCCTCAAGTCTGCATATGCATCGGTTCAAGAAGCAGAACATCCTGTGCAATTAGGAGTGTTCATCAGCTGCCACAAAACTGGCTTTTCCACTAGTCTAATATCCTTCTCTGAAAGATATTCTAGGCAAGTATCTCTATCATACCCATGTGGGAAAGACTCCACAAGATGGGGTGTGGGAGGTGTTTATTTGGCATCACAGCTGAGCACCTGGGACAGGTGGAATGGGGAGAAGAAATTACTGGGTTCATCCTCTTTCATACTTTCACTCCACTTTATAATCATGCAACAAATGATCTCAGGAATGCTGTCAGCATTGGGATACACAGCAGCCATGGTCCACTTTGTCATGTCTTTTGGTTCACCTAACAGAGCAGAAGCAAAAATCTAGTCCTTGGAACTACTACCTGGTATTTCATAGAAAGCTGGCAAATTCAGAAGTAGAAGCTGAGAAGGAACAAGAATGCTCTGTTGAATTGCAAAGTACACAACTACCCTGAGATCTGAAAGTGAACAATAGGCAAAAGGATGACCTCAATATTCATATGGAAAGGAATCTGCATAGATGCTATCTGTTCAGGATAACATGTTAGCTTAGTCAGAGAAATTCTGCCTATCCCTTACGGAAACTGTTTAAAATCAAATTATTGTAGCATTGCTGTAGCTACATACATTTAAACTGGGAAACACAGGAGGAAAACTACCTTTCTCTTTAGGGATTAATCAGAAACAGTGAAAACTGGGGAAGCAAAATACATATCCATGAATCCATGAGCTTCCCAGCACCATGTTGACTGGTAAAAATCTGCAATAATACTACCCAGGCTTTAAAGTTTTTCTAAAGTTAACCTCTGAGACACTCAGAATTAGTCATAACCAGAATGATTTAGAGAAGCTTTCACAACATATTTGTCCTGACATTTAGAAGGCTACAAAACCCCACACACGAGAAGTCCCATCTTTCCAGCAAATACAAATGAAGATTTGATTGTTTCAAAAGAGAAACTGTTGAACAAGGTAACACTTCAGCAATGTGCAAGTTGTCAGTTTGTGCAGCAGTTGCTAGAAACCCCAGGAGGAGCCAGCAAGCTGCAAGTGCAACCCGTGATTCAAAGAGTCACATTAAGCACAACCACGCGGAGTGCTGAGAACAGTGGCACCAGGACAGACACTTGTCCCTAGAAAGTCCATAAAGAAAGTCTGGAGAAATGTGAAAGCACCCGAGGTGTATGTCAATGCTCACTAATACTGCTTCAGGAAAATGTTTTCTCCAAACAAAAGTGCTCCAAGGGAAAGGTTGTCCACTGTGACAGAAAAGTGAACAGAAGCTTTAAATACAACAAAACTGCCTCCCAAGAGTAGAAAAACTAGAAAGAAAACTGACTGCTAAAGTGAACAAGGTTTGTTTTCATTCTCAGGAAATACAAAGAGAAATAAAGCATACAGAATTAATTATTTTTTTTTTACCATTCGGCTCTAGAGGTCTCAAGGGTTTTATCAGTCGCAGCTTAAATACATTTTGACAAGTCCTTATCTGTAGTGAGTCTCTTTAAGGTGTTGGCTTGTCTCTCAATATTTAAATAAAAAAGTATTGTCAGCTATACAGTTTATGTCCAACTACACTAGTGTAAATTATTTCATTTTAAGACCAGTGTTACTGAAATTCAGTGGAGATGCAAAAATATATAGGATTTTTACTCCATCAGAAGAGATATTACTTTTTAAAGAATTTTTAAAAAACTTTCAAGGGCAGAAAGAGTCAGATGCTGGATTGAACCTTGTATGTTGGAGAAATAAAAAGCTAATGAACTATTCCTGTTCAGCCAACAAATCTGAATATAGTAGGATTCTCCTACTTTGAGAAAATTTGGAAAAACTAAAAATTGGATGGAAATCATATCAAAAAGATACTGCTAATTTAAACTAAGCAGAAATACTTCATGCTATGTTCTTAACCTAAATCCAGCTCTTGCTGCAGAAGTATACAGCACAAGACCCCACTGACCGATTCATAATGGGTGGAACTCAGAGCTGTGCAGAAGGCTGGGACAAAGTATCTGCTTTACTGAATTTTGACAGGTTTGAGAGGCCTGAGTTATGCTTAGGACCTGTGGCATTTCTCTGATCTACAGGCCCTACAGCTAGTCTAAGTGTTTACTAATATAAGAAGGTGGCCACTGCTCCACATTCAACCCACTACAGCTGCAGCAGGATAAGAACTCATGTTCTCATTTTGGATGTGATGCACAACCCCCAGGAGCGTCTCTAGCTGTGTATTGCACTGGATCCATGACATACAGCTGAGCGCGCAGTTAAATTCATTTACAAAATAATGTGGACAGAGGGCATGGCTTCCTCAGCTACCAGATGCACTTGTACAAAAGAGAGAACTATAGAAATTAAAACTCCTGAAGCCACTCCATCCTGCAAAATGCAGAATAACTCTTCCCACCCAGACACAGACAGTATAAACCCCAGCACTTTCTCATGAAGTCACATTCTGCACAAAATACTGTTTTTCTGGTGGCCAGACTAAACCCTCTTACTTGATATAATAATTCTTGGAACCCAGCTTCTCAGTGCATTGTTTTTTCTTTGCATTTTCACCCTACAGCTATTTCAAAACAGGCAACCACATCACCCTCAGGCCTTATTTTGCCAGGCGTGTTTCTCCTTTCTGTATCAATCACTTCCACTTCCCACTGCAGGGCTCAGTTTACATAGGAAACACTAGTTCCTGAAAGCCATATGACTTCAGAGGAGCTTCAACAGAGAGATATATACATTTGCTGCCTTTGCTTTGTCCTGTGGTTATTATTTCATGTCTCAAATAATGAGTTTGTCAGTCACTGGGATAGATTCTATTACCTTCTTTAAACTGAAGCAAAATTTTCCTCCCTAAGTGCAAAAAATTTGGAAACACTTGAATTCCATATCAGTCACAAAGTTTCAGCAAATTCCTTAAGTTATGTCTGTCACACTTGCTACCTCTCACCTACAACTGAGTTTTGGGTGTGATTACTCAAAAGGGTCACATTTGTCCCACTTCCTCCCACCATTCACACCCCTATTTCCACATGACAGGTATGTTGACATGTAGTTTTGGTCACCACAACATGCCACTGACTGGTATCCTCTAAGCATGTGGCACAGGCTCCTGCAAAGTGTACTCACCATGGGCACAGCATGGTCAGTGATGAGAGGAACATTGGATGGGTCAAGTAAGAGCAACAGCAAATAATACCTCATATCCCGTGATTGCTATCTGGTGCATGGAGTCATTTGCTGATTTGATGATATCGAGCACTGTGGCCAGGGCTTCTTCCAGTTCAGCAGTACCTTCTGAATTCTTGCTGCACTTCAGCATTTCCTGATTTAAAAAAAAAAAATTGAAAACTTCTTATCACAGAAGCCACTGTAAAACAACCATCCCTGAAATTTGTGCTGTATAGACAAAGTAGCAGAACCACAGAGAGGAAAAACCAAACCAAACCAAAGAGGACATTCACCAAGATTGTCATTGAGGATATACATTTTGGCCTTTTGGACATTTTCAAGTTTTATGGCTTTATTTAAGATGAGACAGGACAATTCTGAAATATTTACAATGAACTTTTTGCATATCACAGAATTAAATCCAGGAGCTTTTTTACTTCACACGTGCAAGAAAAGAAGTTCATACTCAATACAATTATTTCAGGTGGTAGAAAATACACCATTTCCCTTTGCAATTTATTCCACAAGGTGCTTATTATCACTGTTAAAAATATAAAGTAATTTCTAGTCTTAATTTGGCAGGTTTGGCATCCATTCATCAGATTTTAGCAAGCTTTTGTAAGATAAAGAAATTAGGCATGGGAAGAAGTCACTTCCTGTATAGATGCTTGTAGGCTTATGGTCAAACCATCTCACAAATCTCCTCCTTAAATTAAATGAGATTTCTTTAATCTATAAAACAAGATTTTCAGCTATTAATTGGAAGGGATAAACTAGGTTACTATAAATCTTCCCCTCCTCTTATCCTCTACCTCTGCACTACAATCTACAGATCTACAGTTGCAAATCTGAAAACCATTTTTGAGAGAGAGAAATTTTGAAGGACAATGTTGGCCTTCAGCAAAATTTCATCAAACATATTCTACTTGAGATAAGGGAAGATATTCTATCCTTTAACTCTTGCACAAGGATTCAAGAATTAAAGTTCTGGCCAAGTTAAGAAACGTGTGTCCAAAGCAAAGATTCAAACAAAAACCTGGTGAGGGCTCAATATCTATAATCACTTCACATACAGAGATCCTGTCTGGAGTTCCGAACGTTTAGCGCCAACTACTTACATAGCCCAGTACAGTTCCTTACGAGGATAACTTTTCTTATTTCTGAATGTGTGTTTTACCTGAAAAGTTCTAGTCATAGCTCAGGACTTAATTCTCTTCTTGTAGCCAATAGTTATAACCTATGTAAATTCTGAAATACACTAAAATCTTCATTTTAAATGAAATTAACTGCCTTGCCTCTTGCTCTTCCACCTGTGGAGGATCTCTGAATCTGATTCAGATGCACAGATTGTTTTTTCCCCACTGTATTGTATAGATGTCTGTTACTGCCAAAGAGTATGCATCTGAGATCAGAATCAGACTCTACATCATTGCTAAAAGCATCCAGGGAAGAAACAGTTAACAGATATAAACCCACATATGGTTGGTACAGTCTTGAGAAGACACGAATCTCAAAGCAACTGGAAGACCTCAAGCCTACACCATAGAATTTTAAATCAAAGCCAATCAGGATTCCTACCACTGAACAGAAGAAGTTAAGATGACTGCAACCAAAAGTAGTAAGATAGTGGATTGCTGTCACATATAGAGACCTGTGATTTTGATGACTGGAATCTGTACACATTAATCAGCTGAAACAATGTTTATTGGGTGTTAATGAAACATTAGCTCCAGTGACAGAATTAATAACTAAAGAACCATTTTATTCATCATTATTGACTTGTCTCTGCCTGATACATCTACCAGTGGAATGAAATATGTGTTTGGCTGGATGCAGTTTTCACTTCAGACATGCAAGCTGTGAAGAAACTAAGAAATAAATTCTTGTAGTAGCAGCACCTTACTAAGAACTGTACAGTGAGTTCATTTTTGTTTCCTTATGCTGACTACAATGTAACAAAACTGTGCTCCAGAGATACACTTAGGAATGAAAATACACCCAGGAACGAATCTACACTCTACTATATGTGTTTGGCTGGATGCAGTTTTCACTTCAGACATGCAAGCTGTGAAGAAACTAAGAAATAAATTCTTGTAGTAGCAGCACCTTACTAAGAACTGTACAGTGAGTTCATTTTTGTTTCCTTATGCTGACTACAATGTAACAAAACTGTGCTCCAGAGATACACCCAGGAACGAATCTAGACTCTACTAACTTTAGTAATCTTTACTATAGCAAGAATTAGACCCCTTCAGCAGTGATGGGCATTGACATGGTTTTCATTCAGGCCTGTCACTTTCAGCTACATTTTGAGTTTGGAAATCGTTTAATCCAAAAGCTGAGGCACTTGTGTTTCTGTAAAAAATGGCTGCAAAAGGGTCATTCTTGCAAATCCCAAACAACAGCAGTATCTCTTCAAGCGCTTGGGCGATGAGGGCTTAAGAGGTAAAAGCAGGAGGCATTCCTATAGTACCTGTTGTACAATTTTGGGGGTGAGGATGGATCCCTGTTCTCTGTATAGTGGGCACACAGCACGATCTATAATATTAGCTAAGCTGATTGAAACCAGAGGGTTGCAATTATTGTTACCCAGAACTTAAAACTAGTCTGTCCTTCACTCAAGTCACACAGCTTCTCAGCCACTTGTTTATTATCAATTTTTCACTGACTCCCATTTTCCTACACTTTTAAATACTCCTGCTGCCAGGGAGAGAGTGCATCCTCCTCCCAGATCTCATAATCCCTGACAAGGTAACTGTCCGTGCCAACATGTTATTGCTAAGTACAGAACTGGTCTGACCAGCTTCAACCCCAATGGCTGCAACTTGTTTCGTCAGAGAATTTTACTCCTTGATCTAATCTTGGGTTTATTTGCAGTCATATTTCAAATTAAAAGTAGAATCTGGTTTATTCTTGCTCTTCTGAAGACCTTGATATTATTCTCCCTTGTAACAGAATACACTTTTAAGAAACAGAGCAAATTTTCTTCTGGACTATGTTGATATAAATCTACTGGAATCACTGAAGTTGCACCTTTGCTAATATCTCCCTTTAATATTTGGATGCTATAGTTTTGTGTAAAGTCAATTAACAGGTCACAGAAACACTGCACGAGTGAATGGCCAACCAGATCCTCACGGAGCTTAAACTGGCACAATTTTACCAGTGCCTTTGCAGCTTTAAACACATAAAATTGCAGCCTAAAACCTTCACTGCAAATTTCACGCTAAATTTCATGATGGTACCTAACACCACATTAAGTCCAGAGGCTTGAGAATCGCATGCAATTCACTTTCATAGCCTTGCCACAAGGAAGGTCAGTAAATATTATTTATCTAAGGAGATGAAGGCAGAAATCTAAGCCACCATCTTCAAAAAACGCCATTAGTTTGAGAGCATGAATTTCCTGTTGCCCAGTTCAGACCAGAAGCATAGACCACTCTCAGTTCCAAGCAAATCAAGAGGGAAGTTCATATATTCATCCCATGGAAAAGTTACAGACAATTTGGTCCTAGCTGGGTCTTAAAAACGGAAGCACTAAAAGGGAGTGGCTCCTTCTGAAAAGTTTGACTCATAACCATGGGAAAATATCAAGTTCAGAGAGTTGAAAGAGTTTTTTAAACAGAGACAGATGTCAGAGACTGGATTTAAAGCATCAGCTCCTGTTTTCAGTAAAGCCAAATTCAATTTCTGTAAAAAGACAAATAAAACAATAAACAAGACAACTAAATTCTTACTGTATAAAATATCTTCCTTGTATATATGTAGCAGAATTTATATAAAAAATATACTGCTATTGCTAAGTATTTAAGTACTGCTAAGTAATACCAGAACTTAACTGAAATAGAAGACCTTTCTTTGACTGTTTATTACCATTTTATAACTTGACATTACAAAATATTTGTTAAAGAGGTGGGAGAAGAGTTATTGCCAGGTAATCTTCAGAAATTAATCCAGATATGCAATTCTGTAACTAAAACAAGCTATGCATTGGAATTCTTTGCACTGTAGTGGAGAACTTACCTTTAAAAGCAACTGATACTTGGTGATTCTCTGGACTGGCTTTAAGAGGTAAGCATCTAATGAGAGCTTATGATCCAATTTACGCTGACATTCCTGTAAAAGACAACAAGAAAACCACATTTTTTTCTTTAAACACAGGCAAGACTACTAATATAATCGGAAGATTATGTGTCTGTAACTTAATTGAGAGAGAAATTTTTTCCATCTGCGTAAGAGCTTCCAGGCTATTTATGCCATGGTGAAAATATATCTAAACAAGAGCTAATGGTTAGGGTCAACATAGTGTCAAAATCTGGTATGCCCTGCTTATGAGAATGGAACATCTGGGGTTTGAAAAGAAGCCAGCACTTCTTTGGTTTGGGTATAGTCTGAAGAGTCAGGCTCCTGTCCATGAAATCTAGCTATTCTAATCCTGCAGAGAGCACCTTAACACATACTGTGCACCTGGCATCAGCATAAGAAGCATGCAGAAAGGCTCTAAGTTTTCTAAAGAGAGGAAATACAGACAGAAAACAAGCTTTGATGGTCTTGCACTGCTAGCCTGCAATGAAAATCGACCTGGAAAAAGATGCTGTCTCCACACTGTCTCCAGAGAGCTTCGGACCTTGGCTTGTTCTGACAGTATTTTTCGTATATTTGGAGGTCCTCTTTCTGCAAGAAAAGGAGAGTTTATGTAGTGTAAGAAAAAAGAATCCACAAAGCATCTGCTTTGAGTCACACTTCACCTTCCATGCTAACACATGAAGTGATTAATACACACAGATAACTCTATATGTAAAAATACACAGAAGCTACTACACTTGCCTTTTACTCCTGCAAAGTTAAATACCCCTGAAAGTGAATTTTTTTTCTCGCTTTTGCATAAAGTGAGGAGACTGTAGACTGAAAGACACATAATCTAATTGCAAAACTGGTACCTTCCAGGAAGAGAAGTAGATGGTTTGAAAACAATACAACAAAAAAACCCCAAACCTAAATTTAGAAATGTACATTAGAAATGTAAATTTTGTTAACAATACCAGTACAGACTGGTAATTACTAACAACGCTTACCACTTAGCTAAGGTTTACATGTTCAAAATGCTTTGAAAATAGTGTTGGCTCTCAACAGTACAGGGATAAAGAAAAAGTAGCAAGCTTGTCTTGATGTATCCCAGGCCAGGCAGGTGGAAGTACTTAACCCCTGCCCTATCTAAATTAGAAGCAGGTGGATTCACCTGACCTTTATTTACTTCTGACTACACTCCAGGTGCTCTCACTGAAGCCCACAGCAAAATTCTCACCAACTTCAGCAAAAACAGGGGCAATCTCTATAGATGCCCAGAGAGGTGCGTGGGAGCTCCCTAGCCTGTGTGGGTGGATGCAGACACACCAAGGGGCGTTCCTCTGCCGGGTTCTGGTTCACCCACTCCGCACCCAGTTGCACCAAGCCCTGCAGCCACGCGACCGTGAAGCAGTGCCACGAGCATTCCTGAGCTGTCTGACCAGCTGGCAGCTTCGCATCTCTGCCTACACCTATCCTGCAGTGAATCAAAGATAGTGCCAAAAATAAATCTCAGGAATTTCTGGTTCTTGCCGCTGTGCTTTCAGCGCCTGAGACAGCACCTCCCCTGTGAGAACACACTGAGAGAGTTGAGGTTTTTTCAGCCTGGAGAAGGCTCCAGGGAGACCTTGCAGTGGCCTTAAAGTAGGCCTACAGGAAAGAAGGGGCGGGACCCTTTATCAGGAAGTGTAGTGATAGGACAAGGGGTAATTGTTTTAAACTGAAAGAGGGTAGATTTAGATTAGATATTGGGAAGGTAATTCTTTGTGGGGAGGATGAAACAAGGAAGTTGTGGATGCCTCATCCCTGGAAGTGTCCAAGGCCAGGTTGGACAGGGCTTTGGGCAACCTGGTCTAGTAGGTGTCCCTGCCCATGGCAGGGGGTTGGAACTAGGTCTTTAAGGTACCTTCCAACCCAAACCATTCTGTGATTCTATATGCTCTCGGTACGGGAAAGCATTTTCTTTTGTATAGAGTTACAGGAAGAAATCTGTATTGCTGCCTTCTTCCTCTGTAGACCTACACGGGTGTCACCCTGACGAATCAGATGTGAAAGCAAAGCTATGCCTTGTAACACCTCACTGCGTTTAGGATTATGCAATACAAAAAGCTCCACTGCAACTCAATAGAATATTAATGGTGCTGTTTCAAAATAAGCGCAATGTTTTCTTCACACAAACAGAATTGTTTGTACATGTTGCCTTGGAGGGAAGTTAGCAGGGAGTAAAACCCACAAACCTAGAAGTAACAGCAAAGTACAATCAGGCATTACAATTTGTTCCAGGCCCACAGAAACCTAACTGGACTGGGCCAGAAGAACAGAGACAGTGACAGTCTAGAGCACTGTTTGGGGTATGAGAAAATTACCAATTTAAATTTAAAGAAAAGGTATAATAATTAACAATTTACAAGTAATTTGTCATATGCCTATGTCAATGCAATCTACTGCTGTCTAAATCAGTGACACCTGCTCAGGCAGATACTTACATCTTTAAGTACAGCTTTAAGCTTCGCAATCATGTAAGGAATAGGAAATCCCTGGTGACATTGCTAGAATCAGACTCTAAAATGCCAATAAATAATTATTTGCCTAATTACTCAAATCCCAAACTCAAATGTTCCACTCATCTCTATTTTCGTATCCAGATGTTCTGACTTCTTGCTGGTACTTTTACACCACGTTCACCTCTCCTGTAACGCTTTTCCTTTCCACAGTGATCTGCATCCTGAGATCTTTGTAAGCTTTCACATACGTGGCTGTATTTGGTTTGTGCGGCCAGGTTTTGGTAGTGAGGGGGCTACAGGGGTGGCTTCTGTGGAAAGCTGCCAGAAGTTTCCCCTAGGTCCGATAGAGCCAATGCCAGCTGGCTCCAAGACAAGACCCGCTGCTGGCCAAGGCCGAGCCCATCAGTGATGGTGGTAGCAGCGTGAGGAGTCCCCTCCCTGAGAAGGAAGAAGCAGCAGAGACAAGGTATGATGGACTGACCACAAACCCTGCTCGCCTGTGCCACTGTGGGGGAAAGATAGAGAAATGAAGAGCAAAGTTAAGCTCAGGAAGAAAGCAGGGATGTGGAGAAGATATTTTCAGATTTAGGGTTTATTTGTCATTATCCTACTCTGATTTGATTGGTAATAAATTAGTCTAATTTCCCCATGCTGACTCTGTTTCACTCATGATGGTAACTGCTGAGTGATCACCCTGTCCTGACTGATCTCAGCCCAGGAGCCTTTTGTGATATTTTCTCTCCTCTGTCCAGTTGAGGAGGGGAAGTGACTGAGTGGCTTTGGTGGGCACCTGGCATCCAGCCAGGGTCAACCCACCTCAGGCATACATGTAAAGTTCCACTTATCTTTGTTGATTACTGATTCATGAATAAAATCTGCTTCAGACTAGAATTTAGCCCTTTGAATTCAATGCACAGGTTTCTGGTCAGCTGTTACAGTCCATTTGTTATCAGGGCAAAAAGAAATTGAATGTTATGTTGAAATAACTCTGAAGGTGAGTAGACTGACTGCATGTACTGAAGAAAGACAAATATGGACACAATATCTGAAAGTAGGAGGATCATCCTTGAAACTATCAAGGATTGTTAGCGAAGGAACTTCTAATCAAGAGTTTGCCGTCCTTGGAGAAAGAACATCCTGGAAAACACATAAACGATATGTATCTGCAGTTACCACATTTACATATATTTCTGAATTGTCAGCTAAAGAGATGATCAGACCTATCCTTAGGTAACTATCCTCAGTATAATACTAAAAATCACACCCACTGGGCAGGAGACCCTGGTCCAAGAAGAGACCCTTAGTCATAGAACATGCATAGTTGTACTAAGGATGGTGTAACAATATGCAAATTACTAACCAATCAGATACTGGTAGAGTGTATTTGGAAGGATTGTGTATAAAAATCACCCTGGAAAGTACTGAGAGGTGCTTCTTTGATCCCAGTACCCAGACATGGGCAACTTTGCAATAAAAAGCAAAATCTCATCTTAGTGTGTGAGACAGGCCCTTTCACACACTGGGGAATGAACTCAGTTTTGGGACAGTTTCTGGCAACCCAGATGGGTCAGTGCTGACAAGCTTTGCCCAGATCGACTTGCTGCATCCAGCAGGGAGTAGTGGTCCAACTGGACTCCAACATGCACCGACAGATTCTTGGGGATTCCAGCAGTTTCTCTCCCTGGCTGGGTGGCAAGCCACACAAAAGTGCAACGCTAAAATCGAGATATTTCGAAAAGGAAGGGAAGAGCTTTGATAAAGGAACAATAAGATTTGTATTTGAATTTGTTTGTTTGAATTTGTTGTATCAGTACTTTGATTTGGTTCCAGTTAAGCTGGCGAATGAAACCATAGATTTCTTGTCAGATAGTGGAGCTACTCACTCTGTGATAACTAGTTGTAAGGGATCATCAGGCAATACACACATGCCTATTGCTGGGAAAATGGAAAAGCAAGCTTTAAGGCCATTTTTAAAGACTATAGAATGTATGATTGGGAACGCAAAATTAACTTATGAGTTTATATAGAATCATAGAATCATTCAGGCTGGAAAAGACCCTTGGGATCAAGTGCAACCATTAACCCTACACTACAAAGCTCACCCCTAAACCATATCCCCCAACACCACATATAAACAACCTTTACACACAACCTGGGATGGTGACTCAACCACCAACCTGAGCAGCCTATTTCAGTGTCTGACTACTCTTTCTGTAAAATTTTTTTCCTAATGCCCAGCCTAAATCTACCTTGTTGCAGTTTGAAGTCATTCCCTCTTGTCCTATCACTAATTACCTGTCAGAAGAGACCGGCACCAACCACTCCACAATGTGCTTTTAGGTAGTTGTAAGAGAGTGATGAGGTCTCCCCTCAGCCTCCTCTTCTTCCAATTAAACAGCCTCAGCTCCTTCAATAATCTTCATAAGATTTATTCTCCAGGCCCTTCACCAGCTTCGTTGCTCTCCTCTACACTCACTCCAGCACCTCAAGATCTCTCTTGTATTCAGGTGCCCAAAACTGGACACAACACTCAAGGTGTGGCCTCACCAGTATACGCCAGAATGCCGTCTGTCATTACTCGGACGTGATATATTGTGCAGATTGAATGCACAAGTAACTCTCACTGTTAAGTCTATTCAGTTGCACATGCCCAAGGATACTGCATGGAAGGCTCAGCTTTACTTATTAATGGATGGAGGAAGAGAATCATTGGAGGACCCCAGCATATAATGGAGGATATCCTGAATAATGTATTCCAGTAGAGAAGCCAGAGAGGAGAAATAGTCTGGGACTCCACAGAGTGTTTCTGCTATCACGTGAGAAGAAGGGTTCACATCCACGGTGACAGCTGACCAGGTGGCACTGGTGGAGATGGGAGAGTGTGTGGGAACATGGCAGGGGGAAAAACTGGCAGAGGACAGAGGGACGCAGGCACTAGGGTGTCCCACTGCAGCTCTCAGGATGCTTTTGAGCAGCTCTGGAATCAGGGCTGAAAAGTCCCAGTTTGACCAGACAGGGTAATAATCTTCCAGCACAACTCTGAAAAACAGTCTGTTTCTAATCATGGGCCCATGACAATGTTGTGACGGGATGGTTACACCCACACAAAGAAAGAAACGGAGAAGTGAATCTGCAACAATATGAGTTTCCTCCCAGAACTCTGCATCACCTTGAGCAGCAGCCGTTTCAGTCTCCCTCGTGCCAAAGCAAGCACCGTCATAACTCTCAGGTTTTTTTTTCAGCAGGAAGACGCAAAAAGCTGCCAAATCATGGGGAACACAAACACACAACCAGGCTTTTGATTGTGCCTCCTAAAGGCAGTCCAACAGAAACAACAAATTTTTGGACTTTATGTGGCTTCTTCTAAAAACAGAACATAAGGGCAAGTTCTTGAATCAAAGGTTCTACTGTGTGAGCTGAAACATCTCGAGAGGCTTTTGCTTTCTTAGTGCGAAATTTGAAATAGGGAGAAAGCAAATGCATGATTTAACCTCTTATTCAACAGATTTAGTATTGTTTGACTACACCGTAGAAACCCATAAGTACAGCTGACAGAGGGACTGATTTTCTTTCATTTCACACTGGAACCATAGCTTTAGTGCTGCTGATTTTGTATTGGTAGAATAGCAAGGAGCGATGGGCTCAACAGCTGTTTTTAGAGAGAGAGGCATAAGCTACAATATTTAAACACGGAATTTTAACTTTCTGTAGAAATACAAGATCAATTCTGTGTCAAGAATTGCTCTTTACCTCAAAATCCAGGGATTTTTGCAACATATAGACTACTTTATGCTTCTTGAATTTCAAAGGTCTGCATTCAAAGACTGTTTATCCTATTTTGCATAATGATTTCACCACAATATTTTCCTGCTCAGCATCTGAATCTTAGGATAACAACATATTCCTTAACAGTATCATTTACTCAGGCTCTAAATGCTGGCTGTTAAACAGAAAATAATTCAGCAGACTTATAATCACGTTTACACTGATATGATGCTCTTTAGCCTGACCTGTTTGTAAACTGGGGGCATACCCTTTGGAAGTATCACGTGTTCATAATGCCCATTGAAATCTTAAGACTACCTCCGACAACTGGGGTATGTACGTTTCATCCACATCTGTCTGTATTTTATACAGCACCTCATTAAAAAAAGATTTATCATGTACCCTGGAAAATCAGCAAATGCTACATGAGGTATACAGCATAAGCAGGAGGTACCTTTGAGTACAGTGAAGAGGACAGATTTTCCTGTTTCTCATGCCTCTTCCACTTCCCATGCAAAACACAGAGTCTTATTCAAGCAGTTCTCTCAGACTATGAAAACACTAGCAACCCACCAAAACAGTTTTTTTTCTTATTAGTAGGGCCTCTGAGTGAGTGCTATATAAACAAGCACCTTTTGTTAGGCTACAGGAAACAGAACTCACAGTCACACTAACTGGGGGGAGGGACATGACTGGGAGCTCTCAGAGGAGAACTTGAGCACTGAAAATCACAGAAAGTGAAGACATACACATCTGACCAAAACCACCACTGCCTGTTGGCTTTGGGTTTTCGCATAAACTGAGCTGACTCTACTTTTAAACAAACAGCTAACCCTCACCACTCTGTGCAAGCAGGGAGAATCCCACTTGGTTGGTGAATCACGTGAGCAAATAAAGGAATCGACCTCAAACGTCTTATGGAGCCGGTGGGGTTTCACCGCTCAAGGAAGGTGGTTGACTGCTGGACTAGTTCCAGGAGGGTAAGTCTCCTGAACGGTGCAGAGAAAAGAGATAAGGCAGGAACAGAGTGTACTGCCTGCACTCTGATCAACCTGCCGGGATAGCATTTTCTGCTTATTTACAGTAGGGTGGTGTCTGTGACACATCAGACTGCTGTTATAGATCTGTCCAATATGAAAAGCATGCTAAACATTTGGATAATTATTTTCATTTTTTTTTAAACTAGGGCTTCTTTTCTTGTCAGTAAACCAGAACACACACTTGTAGACTGTGGCTTAATTTGGAAATATCCACTTTTGTGCGTTTTCCTCATTCACAAAAGCAGTCAGTAGGAAAGGATAAGAGTAAATCTGTACGTACTGTAGGATGATGCCATAGATATTCATACAAACCTGCAAAAGGATTTACTTACTCTTTTCAAAAAGCATCGGGCAAGAAGCTCAGGGTTTTCAATGCAATTTTCTATCTCCTTAAGGAAAATCCTGAAAGGGAGAAAGGAAAGCAAACAGTAATGTAACATCCCTCCCACTCACACTGTGTGCTGGCTTCGGTATAAATCCAACTTACAGCCTGCATTTTTGTAGTAAGAGGACTCTTTGGGGAACATAACAATTTTGACACATGAAGAAATATATTACAGATTATTAGAAAAATGGGATGTGTTTAACAGCTGATTGCCCGAATCACCAATATTACCACGTTTTCATCTGCTCACAAGCATTTCATACATCTGGTTCCTCTAGCTGTTGAGAGTTATTTCCAATATGAAGCCCAAATACCTGCTTCCCATTTGGTTATAAAGATTTTTCAGAACAGCTAGAAAAGACAGAAAAGTGCTGTCAGATGCTGTTGCTTCATCAGCAAGCAGTGAAAATATGGGATGTAGTCCAGAGGCTTCCACAGTGACAGTCAATGCACTAAGCCTTTAGGGAGGGAAATGTTTTCTCCAAATGGAAGACATATTCTTTCAAAACAACACATAAACTTGAAAAGAATTTTTTTACTATGGATTAAATACTCTGGCATAATATTTAAACTTGCAAAGGAGGGAATTTTTTGTTATTTTATTCAACTCTTTGTTACATCTTACAGGCAATTATTATCCATAAGAATTCCTAAATTCTCACTTTGGCTACAGGCAGTTTTACTTAATAAAGGCTCGGGAAAGCAGGAAATGTACAGAGGTTGCGAGAGGATCAAAAAGATTTTAATCTTGTTCATAACTGGTATTCTACAGTTGTGGGCATTAGATCACCTTGTCCACGGTGTGGACAAGGCATCTGGGAAGGTTTATAATCATATGAAGGATAAAATTCCTTTAAAAAACTGCTATCATCATGGCTTCTGGTGTAATAAGAGAAACATAGGACAAATATGCTGAACACTAAGAAAACTTCCCTGCCGAGAAGTTTTGCCAGAAAAAAAGAACATCAGGATTTAGTCCTGTGACATCTACCAGTGTACCCAGAGAGGCAGTAAAATACCACAAGCGACATGCAAAGTGGATAATGCCAGGGGAAATCACTAGTAAATGCAGTAGTAAAAAGAGTATAATTTTTCACACACACAAAAAAGGAATAAATAGATTATCTTGGAGGTGTTCTCTACACATGGGTTTTATAGGACACACACAGAGGCAAAGTGAGGATGACTTATCCTGCCTGCATATGTGTATGACAAAGCACCCACATAAAGGGAGTAGAAATTACAGTAGCACCCAAAGGGGCAGAACCACTGCCAGTTCCCACGTGCCTGTTGTGGAATTCATAGATTTCTGGGAGGTTCCCAAAAAGAATTTCCTTCTTGTTGTGGAGTGCAGATGGAATCAGATGCACTAAAGCGGGATTGTCCATTTCTGAAGCATACCCCTGCAGAGTGGAAAATAAAAACAGCCTGTTTATACCAGGGAAGTAATACTGTGTCTGAGAAAGAAAACCCCCAAAGCCTGTGTTTTATGCTCGTAGCGGAGCATACAAAAGTCTTCTCCTATGTCTGCATCTTTGTCACTCCCAGGAATTTCTGATGCTTCTGATTTTTCCCAGAGCTTTTACCCCTGAGAGATGTGCAAACACATTTTTAACCACAAATGGACAAATTACTGGATCAAAAAAAGAGATAGAATTATGTCCCTAAGATTCAAAAGGCATTTTGGTCATGTAGAGATGGAAACTGCTAAGTTTGATAGACACATATCTTTCTGCTACACTGCTTCATTGCAAAAGGGTTAGTTTGGATTAATTTATTGAACTGCAGTATTTGGATTGATTATTCAGTTTTTTCTTGCAGAAACTGGATTGTGTTACTCAAAGTGAAAACTTTGAGAGAACATTCTGAGTGCAAATTTTAAACTCAAGATTTTCAGAGCTGTCAGCTCACACAGATCAAATCCAATGAAGAACTAACAACATAGTTGTAAAAAATAAACTTCCCAGTCCTTTGGATCCCACCCAAATACAAGCACGTGGAGCCCTACTCAGCCTCCATCCTCCCATAGACTAGAGACCTCAGACTCCATACGCAGAGAATCTGCTGGTATCCTACAAGTTTCAAAAGTTCAAGTTATATTTGCAGTGTTCAGGCACCACCTGGGACAATAAACAAGAGGGAGAAGAGGGCATTCCGTTTTCTCAATCATTTTCAAACGTACATTCACAGAAATTTAGTGTCTGGCCCTATGGAAACCAAAGGTACTGTTTCTGAAGCCTATTGATGGTATTTTGAAAAGGCACATTATCAACCATTCCTCTGTCTGTAACTTTGAGGACCATGCAACTTTTATCATTCTGTGGGCTGGGGTCAGAAAAGGTGCCTCTTCCTTTGGGCCCGGAGAAAAGATGTTCAAAACATCCTTCTCATTTTCCACCTCCAAGGCTGAGCTGTCTTGCTAACACAGCCTATGTATTCTACACACCAGATAGGGGGTGAGAGTGCTCAGCCTGTGAAGGATGTGCACCCGCAGCGATGACTAGAGGTTAAGCACCAGAAGTCACTACAGAAGAATTTCTTACCTCTATTATACTTTGAAGCTCTTCTACATAAACCCGTTCTGTCTCTATCAGCTCATTGATTATGTGGCTAAAAAGAAGAAAGGTGGAAAGTTACAGTGGTTGCCAGCAGTTCAACAAAGAACACAAGAAAGGAAAAATGGTTTTTCTTGTATATTCCTGTTTATGCCTCTGACTACACAAAAAAATCCCACCTCCTGTGACATCTGCAAAGGTCATTTCTCGGTACTTCAGTATTGTGCCTCATCGGTAAGCTTAAAAGTCCTAAACACCCCTCGGACTACTAGTTTTTCAGCTCATTTTAAACTTCATCTTGGTTACTTGTTATTTTTCATACCTACGAATCTGAATTAAAAGATTAAAATTGCCCCAGAAGGCAAACAAGAAAGGTTTCCTCTTCTAATAATAACAACTAACAATTCTCAATAGAAGAGGATTATATTTCCCGAAGTTACGTTACATTTTTGGTTTGCTTTCTTTTAGAAAATAAACAAAATGAGTGGTTAGGTTTCGTTTCTTTGATACATTGTGAAAACAAGCAACAGGATGATGTTAGAAGTCTGAAACCATGAAAGTAAAATGTTTATATGTCAGACTTTTCATTTCTAATAGTAAAGTAATTCTAGGTAAGTTGGAGGCACGTATCTTGAAGATGCCTGATTTATTTCACAGAAATGTGAATGCAACCAATTCACTTTTGGACAAATAACTAATTAGATTTTAAAATAAAATTGTATTAAATCCCTCAACTTTTTTTAATGCATCAGTTTTCCCATATTCTCAAGAAAGTGTTCTCTTTATATTTTTATGAACAAAGTTTTCAGGATAGCTCTTCCAGAGGTTTGAGCAGTTTTTCCAAGTAGAAAATACTAATGCTTAGTATTCGTTTCCTGGTCCACGCCTCACAAGAGTCTGTAAGCACACAATTACATCCAGCCAAAGCACAATCACCAGGACATCAGGGAGTAACGTCCAGAGGAGGTGGAATACCGCCAGTTGTTATCACAGGCAACCTGAGGCTAGTAAAGTGTAGGCAACTATTGGCATCAACACCATCACATGCATTTGTCCAGTATCTCCCTGTACCTATGCTAGGGTAAGGATGAAATCAGTGATGGCTAGAAAGAAGGAAAATATCTTACTCTTGGAGACTCCTCTACCTCAGGAGTTACCTGCCACTTTACATATACCATCAGTACCACTGATCCCAGGTTTTCTCCCGGGAATGTACTTGCCTATCATGGCAGTGGCTGGCCAAAGACATCATGGTGTGTCTGGAGGGTAGCCTCCACCATAAATTCTACAGGAACAATGTTTTTTGTCAAAAATACAGATTTCTGGTATTTTGGTTAAAAGTTCTCCAAGAGACTGAAGGAGATAGAAATCTGCTGCTCTGCTGCCTAGTGCAAGAAGCTTGAAGCAACTCAGTGCCACTTTCCAGAGGAAGATAGAAAGACTGGAAAGTCACTTCTATCACTCCTGCTAGGAAGTTTGCTCTGCCTGTGCCTGGTTTTTATATGTCACACATATATTTTTTTGGTTTTTATATGTCACACAACAGTCACGTCATCTGCCAGGCCCCACTGGCCATTTATATCATGAACCACATACATACTGTTGTATCCACCATAAAGGAATTTTGTCATTCTTTGAGTTTTTTAGGATGTCTGGCTTCTGATAAAGCCTCCTCTAAATGGTTTGGCCAGGCATTTGAAAGTGAAATATTCACATTTCAGGCAGCTTGAAATGCAAAAAGCACTGACTACTAGGTTACTAAAAGAGATTAATTGATTTGCTTCAGATCCACCCAGTCTCTTTCAAGGCGATAGGGGTTGCAGGCTAGGCAGGGACCTCTTACTCTGGTCTCATAGGCTGTTACTGCTTTATGGACCACTGCTCCAGAAACACTAGGAATACTGAGAAGACTAGACCTTACCTTCAACTGACCCATAACGTTTCAAGTTTAGTTATAAAATAACTAGGTTTTCATAGGTATCTTGCCTATGAAAGACAAAATTGCAGAGCATCTACCACAAGGTAGGGAAGCGGGTCGGGGCTGTACCCTGCACACTGCAGGAGAACTGACTCCAGGTAGTTAACCATCCCATTGATCTCAAAGTGAGACATTTATGCACAGGAGAGCCACATCTAGCAACAGGGAAAAACCGATATCACTCATTTATATTACCCCCTATGACTAAGCAATATTACTGAACAAACACAGGTGCAAAGGGATTCTGCAGTACTGTGCATGATCTCATAAAGCCAAGCCACGTTGGACTCTAACCCAGATAAGAGCTCTGTCCATGTTTCCATGGATTTGCACACCTTTGATCCGGAAAACATGATTGTGTTATGCTCAGAGTCCTACTACTCTCATGAGATAGATACATAAGCCACTTTAATGCACCTCCATGCAAACTGTGCAGCCATGGCCTAAGCGGCCATTTGTCAAAAAAATTCTTTTACAAGCATTAGCGCTTGCTCTTGCAGCTGACTGAAACAAATAAAACTGTTATGGTCAGACACGCCTTTCCTTTTAACAGCTGTTGAAGTTACTGCACAGACCAGATGCCCAGGGGAACAAGCAGATTGCTCCTGTTCTAGCACCGCTCCCCCTTGCAGCACTGAAGAGAAATCGTGAGGACAATGCACAGCTTGTTTCTGGAGATATTTGGTGGTCACTATCTGCTTCAAAGTAGTCTGAATTACATTTGCCACTCAGGCTGTCAGTTTCAGTAGAGAAAACTGAAGATTCAGTTGTCCAGTTAGGCAGCTAATGGTAAATACAATAAAACAGACACACGCAAATATAATAATTTCTTATGCAAACTTTGTATTTGCATTAGCATGACGGTGTGGCCATGGAAGCTCTGCATATATCCTATCTGTGCACACAGCTATGGTCTTTGCAGTGATACACAGAAATATTTTAATTTTTAGCACTCTTCAGAGCCAAAGGATGGTTGTATTCTTGGTTCCTTTGGTAGACATTAAGAGCTACTGCTCTGCATTTATTTAATGAATTGGAGTGCAGGTCTGACCCGGTTTGAAAAGGTTATTCCACCAGTTACAAGTTTTGAAATATCATCTTTAACTTCAGCTCTAACCTAAATTTATTTTAGGGAAACTTCAAATTCAGGTTATTATTTTTGTTCTCCAGATCCAGAAGACCTAAAATTTCATGGTGCAGCAACTGGAACTTCATGAGGTTTATTTAACGCTCATGATTCACATTTCCAAAGAGCTGCTGCTTTGTTAAAAAAAGAACAGCACAGCAGGTTTGAGAAGGTCATCAGAGAAAGTTATGTTTTAAGTTTTAAATTAATCTTTAATTTTAAGTTCATCTTGCTGTTGAAAGACGCTATTTACCTGCAAACAAGACATAGATCTTCCAAATGTTATCCAGGCTGTTACCTAACAGATTACATCAGGACTGACTCTGAAGCAAACCCAACACTTAGCAAATAATTATACCTGAAAAGCAAATTATTATTCCATAGCTTTCCTAGTAACTGCCATAAACAAAAAACAGTGTGGTGTTTGTCAAGCGCACAACCCAAAGTAATCCAGCAAGTAGAACAGAGGCCTTTAGGATATTTTACTATCCAGCTTCCTGTGAAAGATGAAGCAAAAATTTATTTTAATCTTCTCTGAATCCTAGTTTAACGTACAGTACCAGCTCTTGGATCACTATTTTAAGAAATCTGGTTTTTTTAGTTGGCATACTAAACATAATTTTGTTTGGAAGTATTGTCCATTCAGTGCATTACAAAGGAAAAAAAAAATCACATTTAAGGCATGTTTTATTAGAGCAAGTTCTGTGGGACTCCTAAAATACTGCCATCATAGTTACGGGGCTGTCATAAAATCTAACACAAATCTTTAAGATTTGATTGTATTATTTAACTTAGTTCTTTATATATAAGAGTAAATGCTTTTTAAGTGTTATGAAAAACTTCTCTGACTAAGCCTTTCACTCCTTGGGAAGGTGGTGCTAGCCATTTTGTCACCTGTGTTTCAATGACAATGAAACAGAGACAAAATCATGCTGGTATTCCTTCAGTTCCTGGGTAGAGTTCAGAGGCTTCCTACCTCTAAACTGTGAGTCTGTACATAATCATTTTCCGGTACTGCTTCGCAGCGAGAGAGCAGGATTTACTGCCTAAACAAGACTTTCACTGCTCATATTTTGTGGTGAGTTTTTTTGCTGTTGTTTTTTGCTTTTAATTGTAGTCTTTTTGCAGCCACAAATTGTGCCCACGTGAAAAAAAAAGAGGAATTTGACCAAACATGCAGCATCCTGCCAGCCTCAGCACACGTACTTTGGAACTGTTTTTACGCTTGCTTCTCAGTACCCATGGGGTTTCCTACTTGGAACACAGGAGCTGTACACTTAAGCCTCCCACTGTGCCCAAGGCAGAACACCTCTCCTGCTTCTGCAAAGAGCTGGTGGGTGCAAATTCTGTTCCCAAGGCTGCCACCGGTTCAAAGTGCCACTTGACATAATCCATTCATCTCTCTATCTGTGCCCATCCCACAGTCTCCAGATGTTATTTCACACGATTACTACCCTATTCTTCTGGAAGTGTATTTGCTGTTTCTTTCTCTAACAGGTGCTAAAGCGGCCACCAGGAACACTCAGCACAAACCTGTCAGAAAAGAGGCTTCCTTTGCTCCACTGCTCTGGGAGTAACTCACCTGAATTGCTCTCCAAATGATAACCACAGCAGCAAAATCTCAAACATTAAAGGTTGTTGCATATGAATCACTCTCTTGTCAAATTGTCAGCAATAAAAAGCTGTGTATGGTCAAGGGTTGTGGAAGGTCAAGGGCCTTCCACAGACCTCAGAATTGCCCTGACAAAGACACAATTTAAGAACAGTAAATTAAAGAGCTAGATAAGTGTGTCTTGTTGCTGTGGGAGAAAGCACTGAGAGGGTACAAAGGAGATATTTGTACGCTCACTGTGTGAGCATGATAGGCTGGTAAATGGTTAAATCTCACTATATTATGGCATAAGGAATTTAATGGCATTTAGGTAGCACACTGGCCTAGGAAACTAAAAATCGTCTGATTTACATCAAGCTACAAGGGGTGAAATGTGGAATGAAACCTCTTCCAGGATGTCACGGGGCAGCAAGGGTAACTCAGCGTGCACCTGCTGTGAGGATCATGTTTAAGGAAAATACAACACAGCAATTGACGGGACTATTGTCACAGGCAGCTCTTCTAAATTCCTCGTTCCCTTTTATGGTGTCAACAAGCATGACTAGGTTAAAGTCATTACATGGTAAGTCCCCTTTATGTTGTCCAGCATACCTAACGAACAAGGCTAATATTGCAAATGTAAACATACATTGGTCCTAAGGACAGAGAAAGGACATTGGACTGTAGACAAGAAATGAAGACAAATGCAGCTAATCCGTTATCTTCCCAACTACTAAGAAGAAAGTACAGGCACAAGGGTTCACCCTAATATTTATATCAATAATATCAGAAATTAAACAAAAGGTGAAACAGCAAAGGAATGAAAAAGTGTATCAGAAAAATGAAGAATATAAGCTAACCAATGGCAGATCAGAGATATGAGCCCTTACTGTATTGAGAGTTTTAAACTTAACTCACAGATCCTTCAGTGTGTCCCTTCTTTTCTCTGCCCATGTCCAAAATGCAACCAAAGATTCATGGAGATTCCTACCAGCTTCTGAGGGCTCTTCTCCAGCCTCCAGTGCTGCCACCCACCCTGCTCACCAGCCTAAATCAACAAACTGCTCCCAACAGCATATGCAGCTCTCATATATCTGCCATCCCATCTGCTTTCGTATTTGCTTTCCCCTTCACAGAGAAATATGAAAACAGGAGATGGAGCTGGGAGGGACCACTTGAAATCTTGCCCTTGGTGCTAAGGGACTGTTTATGGTTTGACCAGCCAGTATGAGAGCTTGCACCCTATAAATGGGCTTGCTACAGCTGGTTGTGTCTGAGGGGATTCAAAGGTGATTTCAGGAGAGAAGCAGCTTGCGGCCTCAACTTTGGACTCAACGTTGTGATTACAGTAAAGACCTAAACACTCCTCTTGGTGACTGAAGTGGAGAAAAAAAGCAAATGTAACTGGGATGTGTGACGTAAAGGGTCAGGGAGAGATATTCCATACTCCATTATTCCTTCATTTCAGAGACATTTTAGAAGAGTATGAGGTTTGGATTATAGCAGTCCAGACAACAAATCTGAGTGGGCTGAAGTTTATGGGTAGCTCTCACAAGGGTAGTTCCTCACCAGGATCATTCCTAAGTAAGCAGACCATCTCAGCATGGCTAGTGAAGAGTTAGACATCTGACCTCAGGGTTTTCATGGAGTTTTCATGGAGTCTGAGAAATCCCTACGATCTTATCTGTAGGCATCCTTGATGCCAGTAAACCTTCATTCCACTGGAGTATACTTGCTCCTTCCACAGAGAAACAAAGAGACTCACCAAATTAGAAGAGTTCCAAAGGTGCAACATTCTGGTACAAATAATACCTGACCCACTGGCTTTCCTGGTGCGGGAACAGTGACATGAAACACTGCTCAGGAGAGCAAGGCCAGCTTTCCCTCCATAGAAGGAGTTTATGGTGTGCCCTAGCAGAAAGGGCTCAGCCACCACTGGCCTGTCAAAGCACTCTGCATGGCAGGGCCTTCGCTGCTACCATAACTTTGCAGAATCAGGATGTGGCTGTGGCAGGGAGAGGTCACACACAGATATAATGTTGTCACATGTTTCTCCAGCAAAGAAAACTTCTTGTTATGGGAAACAGTTAAAACACATGAACTAACTCACATCCCTTGAATTATTGATCTGGGTTTCTAATGAAACTTCAAGGCCTTGGTAACACTAAGACCACATCTATTTTGCACAGGGGTGATTTCACATCAGTTCACTTTGGACAGATGATTCTTGCTCTGGCAAACCGTGACATCCTGTAGCCCTGCAGCACTAGTGAGATTTCACACACTGAGCCCATTCCCGGCAATCCCAGCTTTGAGAGGCACTGCAGTGTTGGCACAGTAAGGAGGATAAGAAAGGACAACATAATATGAAAACTATTTCTACTTTGTCATTAGTGCTTTCTCTGACCTCTGGCAAGTTAGGATTCTCTCCAACAGGGCTAAGAACGTAGGAGCTGCAAAGGACCATGTCCTGGTTTTGGCTGTGATAGAGTTAATTTTCTTCTTAGTAGCTGGTACAGTACGCTGATGGTTTAGTTGCTAAGTAGTGCTTAAAGACTTCTCACTTTCTCATGTTCTGCCAGCGAGCAGGAGCACAAGAAGCTGGAAGGGAGCATGGCCAGGACAGCTGAGCCGAACTAGCCAAAGGGATGTTCCACACCATAGGTCTTCATGCCCAGTCCAGAAACTGGGGGAGTTGGCTGGGAGGGGTGGATCACTGCTCGGGCATCAGTCAGTGAGCAACTGCACTGCACATCTCTTGTCTTTTCTTGAGGCTTATTTCTCTTTTTGTTATATTTCTTTACATTACAATTATTAATGTTATTGTTATACTGAAGTTTTGAAACTGTTCTTATTTCAACCCATGAGTTTTACTTTTTTTCCCCTAATTCTCCTCCCTATACTGCTAGGAGGAAGGAAGAATGAGTGAGCAGCTGTGTGGTGCCTAGTTGCCAGCTGTGGTTAAACCACAACAGACAGCAAAGCATCAGAAAGAAACTTGGTTTTAGTTAAGGTTGTGAGTGAAACCTTGAAGCTGGGGTAAAACCACTGGTATTAATTAGCACCCTTCATTTGTACTTGCACATTTCTCTATCTACCATTGCCTGTGCTGACATTTAGATCAAATATGGCTATTTTTATTGCTTTGGATTGTGCAGATAGCAACTAGCAATGTTGTTAACCAAGTAGGAACTAATCCTGCATTGCCTTGTTGCAACAAAACTTTGTCAATAGGTATTTACATGAGCTGACTTAAGGTAACTGTGAGCACGCTGTTAGGAAGGTGCTCACCACGGTGACCATAAAGATGACATGTAGCAGCCTGTTATATATGAATAGCTCTTCCTTAATAAGCAAAGGAAAAGGAAATATAATTGCATGGCTGGCCAAGCTTCCCTGGTATGTCAGGTCAGGCAACCCCATGCAATGCTATAGGCTTGAAGAAGAGTGAAAGCTGCTGGGTGGAAAAGGGCCTGAGGCTGTTGGTCGACAGCCACGTGAACATGAGTCAGCAGTGTGACCAGGTGGCCAAGAAGGCCAACACTGCCCTGGCCTGTATCCAAAATAGTGTGGCCAGCAGGATCAGGGAAGTGATTGTCCCCCCAGACTGGGCACTGGTGAGTCCATACCTTGAGTCCTGTGTTCATTTTTGGGCCCCTCACAACAAAAAAGACATTGAGGTGCTGGAGCGTGTCCAAAGAAAGGCAACAAAGCTGGTGAAGGGTCTTGAGCACAAGTTGTATGAGGAGTGGCTGAGGGAACTGGGGTTATTCAGCCTGGAGAAAATGAGGCTGAGGGGAAACCTTATCTCTCTCTACAACTATCTGAAAGTTGGTTATAGCAAGGTGGTCAGTCTCTTCTGCTAAGTAACAAATGATAGGACAAGAGGAAACAGTCCCAAGTTGTGCCAGGTAAGGTTTAGATTGGATATTAGGAAAAATTTCTTTAATGAGAGCGCTATCCAGCACCGGCTGCCCAGAAAGGTCATTGTGTCACCATCCCTGGAGGTATTTAAAAGATGTGTAGATGTGGTGCTTAGGGACATGGTTTAGTGGTGGACCTGGCATTGCTAGGTTAATGGTTGGACTTGATCATAAAGGTCTTTTCCAACCTAAATAATTTTATGATTCTGTTCTATGATCATGCAGGTCTATACCACAATAAATCTGGTAGGAGCAGTGTCAGATGGCTTCTCTGCTGTGATACATGCTACTTTAAAAACCCCTATCAAACATAACAAAACAGCAGAAATAATATCTAGAGACTACCACAACCTATCAATATCTCCTCTGGCTAAATCTTAATGGCTTTCTGCTCATACAGTTACTACCTGAGCATCCTGCTCGGACAGTAACATAAAAATAATTCAGGATTTTTGTTTCCGTAGCTGCCCTTCTTTTCTAACTAACTCATTGGCTCATTCCATTCACAGATCTTCTTTATGCGCCAGGATTTGCTATTGCAGGTGCTCATCCTGATAAGGAGTCTTTTCCCAGAAGAGGAATTGGAGCCATCAAGTAGAATTAAAACAGTGAGCTTTTCTGAAAAAAAAAAAGCCACTCATAAATCATAACTGGGCTCCAGAATTATTACACTGCAGAAAGCCTGTCTGCATGACTGATGTAGACCCAACAAAAGTAGCATTTGTGCACAGACATCCCATAGCTGCCTTGCAAAAACACACAGTGTCTGGAAGATGAAAAGTTAATACTTTCAACAGCTGAAACAGCAGAATACCAGTGCGCAAGAATAAAATACTTAGTGGAATTTATTACATTAATAAAAATAAAATAAACCATCAATTTCTAAATTTATCTAATTTAGATAGAGATCTACTTAAATTGAAAATACTTGTTCTTCTAACACCTGAGATTTCAAAAACAAGAGAAAGGACTGAATGAAACTGTGCAATGCAACAGATACATATATAAACATATAATAAACATCACCATTGGATAGAGTTGGTCGTAAGAGAAGTGAGAGTGAAAAATTTACTGGCTTGCAAAACTGCAAACAGTGGTAAAGAACTTGTTGGTCCAGCACTCTGGTTAGTCTTAAGTGTTGTCAAATTTATATTTCTGAATGCAAATAAAATATAATGACATTACATTTTCAGCAATGGTATCTCCTTTGTAGGTAGTAAATGGTGAAAATCCCACTGCCCGGTGGAAACGAAATAGGCAATAAATAGCACATCCCCTTTTTGAATTAGAAACTGCTACAAGAAATTCTAGGACTAGTCTGATCTTAAAGTCTCAAAATTATCCCTGTGCTACGGAATCAAAAGAAATGACAGCATGTCAGCTGCTACATAGAGGAAACTTCCATTCCACCTACATAATTGCTTTCAAGGGGACTTTTTCTTTAATCTCTCACAATGCTAAAAGTGCCTTTTCCTTTAGAAAAGTATTCTCAGCTGAGATTGTGAAATAAGTCAAGTGATCTTTAAGTAATGAGTCAGTTGCTGTACTTTACCTCCTAAAGTGGAACATTCTCAACTCATTCTCAACGTAAGAACATTTGTTTGAATGGAACTTTATATCTGTTAGTTTGTTAGAATGGAACTTTACATTTGTTACAGAAAATATTTCTGATTCTCTGATACATAAAATCTTGAGGTTTTTCTTCAAACGAAAGCAAGCAATGACTTGAAACAATTATTCTTAAAGTACATTTCATGGCTGCAGATGAACCCCAACTAACAAACTTCAAGAAGCACAAGGGGTTTAAGTAGTATGCTCCGTCTTATCTGGAAATTTGTGCCCCTTAGTGAAGATACTGTAATCGCTTGCCTAAGTGATCTTATTCTGCTGCAATGTCAAATGGATTTGCTCAAGTTATTATGGAAGTTCTTCAGAGCAGAAGGACTGTTAGAAAAATATTTCACCACTGAAGTCACCATTTAATATATTTTGCTTCCTCTGAAATGATCTGATCTCTTCACACATAAAGAATTGTCCCACATTCATTGTTCCTAAAACATATGACCTTGGGGAAATATTTTTATATATCTTAATTAGTTGACCTACATTATAGGAATCAGAACACAGTTGTTAATGGAGAGGCAAATTAATTAAATCACCTATGGAGAGGAATAATGTGAACAGAGGACTAAAAGTCAAGCACGAGCTGTTTCTCTTCTCAGTTGGGCATCTACACTGAAATGACACAGCACTATGCAGATATGAGCCAGGTTTAGACCATGTGGAAGCTGCAGACTGGTTCTTACTGTAGGCCAGAACAACATGCCAAGTAGCTCTGTAAATATTTGTCACCTACTCATATGTGAACAACCCAACAGGCCCATCTTGTGATTTTGGTCTTTTAATCTTGCAGCTGCACTATTTCTATTTGATATACATATTCATTTCTGTAGATATCTCAGCACTGAGTAATTGATTAGCTAAAGGCAGTGAACAACCTGCAGATCAAATTTGCTACTAATGTTACTGCTAAGTGGTATTAGTGTTAGGCCATATTTTAGTAGATTGTAGTAGGTTGCTAGTAGATTGTTATCCAATGCTTGTAAAATATCTGTATGTAACTGAGACATGACAGGTTAACAGGCTGCTCCCACGCTGTGCAGACTTCTGTGTAATTTCCTAGCACTCTTTGCTTGCTTGAGACTATGAGTATTTACATACAGGCCACAGAATTAACCTATTGACTCAAATTTCATTACTATTCCTTAGAAATATTATCCAATCACAAGCAAACCTTCTGATTTCTTATGGCCAAGCACATCTACTACAGCAAAGTATATTGCATAAGAGACTTTAAGTGAGGACAAAGGAGAAATAAGCAATTCCTCACTACACTTGCCTAAGAATGGATGTGATCTTCTAAGCTGAAGTTATTATGGGCACACAAGTTTATCCGCCAGCAAAGGAAGCTCACTGCTTTTTAGAATACAAAATATAAATATATACATATATGTATAAAAATTTAATTAAGGCTATTAATATTACTCATGCTGAGATTCATCCTCTTGCTTGTTTCTTGCTATTAAGTACTAGAATATATAGTCACAGATTATATTCAAAAGTTAAGAGTTCTAAAATAAAACTCTCTAGATTTTGCACATCCTATCATTGTGGGAGATTCACAGGGTCCCTGTGTCCTGGAACCCATTTCTTTCCTGGATGCTTTTTTCTTAAAAGTTTGAAATAGAGCAGGTGAAAGATCTCAAAATACATAATAGTTTCTGACTTTTGCAAAAAATATTTAACAGCTTTTTTTCTATGTTCAGTCTGACTTTTAAGATAGAAACTCAGTTTACATCCAGTATATTTTTTCTATTCCTTTGTAGACATGATGTAATGACATCCAAATACCAGTCGACCTCATTGAGAAGAAATCTGATGAAGGCTGATAATGTTGTGGATTTTCCCCCACAGAACGGTAAAGCACGATATTTGAAAAGGGGCTTTTTTAATAAAAGCAGAAGTCACGGTGCTGAAACCCGAAACCTTTCATATAGACACGACCAAAAAGTACTCCAAAAGTACTACACAAAATTCTGTGTAATCTCAAGTTGTGTGACAGAGGATTTAGGCACAGGCGACTCTGCTCCAGACAGATTCCTACACCACACAACCCTAATCTCTTATTCCAGAGCACCTCTGCTGGGTGGTGCAAGTAACATCTCTCATGTCTACTCACTGTCCCTGCAAGGACCTTTTGTGCTGTGCAGAACCATTTTGGATTTGGATGGAGAAGCTGAACACACAACTATTGTTCACTTCATGCAACTGGCAACACAAATTGTATCCTGAGCAGCCCATTGCTGGAGGAAAAGCTCCAGTGGTTTTGATTCCCGTAGCAGATTTGCTCTTGACAGCTTTGTACTGTGAGATTTTGGAAGGCTATTTGGGTATAATGAAGAATTCATTTTGTTGAGGGTTTTTTGTCACTTATTATTATTACTACTATTTTTTATTAAAAGTAACAATAATTGATTTTACAGGCAGCTCTGAGTTTATGTTGGAGAGGGCAGACCAGAGAAGCCCATGTGGCCCTTGGAAGGGAGAGGATGGACTTGATGAAGGTTCCTAGTTCCTGCATGGGTTTGTATTTCAGTCTGAGATGTGACCCTAAGGAAATTCCACCCTGCAACATCTATTTCTTTTCCTGTAACAGGACAAAGCATTGTGTCAGACTTCAAATCTATGGTCCTGCTGCCTGAGCTTTGGTGGATGTCTTGAATATACCCTGCTTTAAATGTCCTCAAGAACCAGTATTCTGTGGGGCTTGTGGGAAATAAACCAGGTGTAAGTTACATGACAATGGGAAAGGAACAGGGAAAGAAAATCCTGACAAGCTCAAGTGGAATTTATTGGAGCAGCTGGAACACATATTCTGCTTTGGTTAATCTCTTCTTGGCACATTTACATCAGTAAGTAAACTATGAACTGCTATGGCTGAGGACACATCCTTTTTTGAGTGTATCATGCTTTCTCTGAAGTGGTAATCTGGGTCAGAGAGGCAGGAAGCGTCATACCGTCCACAGCTACCACAGTCCACCCAGCAGTGACTGGGGATCACAGCTCTTAGCAACATCCATACCCATTTACTATCTATACTTTGGGTAACCCTCTCTACCACACCTCTGGAACACGGCTTGCAGAATTTAATGATGAACTTCGAAAAAGAGGGAGAGACACTGTCTGCTAGAAGATATTCCCAGCTTAGAAAGCAGCCTTGGAGAACTGTAGGAGAGATTCCAGCTAGAGAATGTGTTTAAAAGGCCACTTTACAGACAACTCTCACAGTTGCAGATTGCACCCAGTACCTGGGTAACACTATTAACAACATCTCTCACTTTTTTCTCTAAGCAGCTGCCAATGGCCAATGTCCAAGGTAATACAATGGGACAGACGGATTTCTGGCCTCATCCAGGACTGCCATTCCTCTGGTTTTTTTTCCCAGGAAGAATAGGAAGCTTGGTTTATCAGTCCCAGTGACTGTTACAGGTCTTACATAAGTCTCGCCTACGTGGGAGATGTCTGGTTTGCCACTGCAGTGTTTGTAGTTAGAACTGGGGCTGGGTGCAGCTGCAGTGCTGACTGGAAGAGGTGAGAGCACGCCTTGCCAGGCAGAGCTAGGACACAGGTTGGACTTCTTGGTGTCTTCTGCCCACACAGTAAGTTTGGCCCCAGAGTACCAGTAGGGGAGCCAGCACAGACATACAGAACCTATGCATTTTTACCAAGAATAACACTCTCACTGACACATTATTTAGCTCTAATTTAGGTCAGATGCCATAAAGGGAAGATTGTCCGTGCTAATTTGTCCAAGATGGCCATTAACCAGGGAAGAGCATTTGAAGACAGGTTTGCAATAACTAAAAATGCAACTAAAGCATCAGTCTTAAAACCAGAGGCTACAGAGAAAAATCAGCAACAGTATATTCAGTAATCTGGATATCCACAGGAGCTTTGCAGAGTCTGCAGAGGATCTGTTTGACAGACAAGTGAATTCTATATAGAATAGAATTCCTGTGAGGAATGAATGTTCTTGCTAGATGAAAAAATGTAAGTGAATTTTCAGAAGTAAATATAGCATTCTAAACATCAATATGTCACAAACCTTCCAAACCTGATTATCTTCCAAACCTGGCTATTTTCCAAACCTGATTATTGTATTCCGGCTTAATGAGCAGCTTGTTAAATGCAGGAAATAAAGTCAGCGGTGATTTACTGAACAGTGCAATTGATAATTCACTGCTCCAGTGCATCACCAGCTACACAGGATTGAGTGATCTCTCATCTGCTATGTCCCGTCCGCTACTGTCCTGCAAACCCTGAAATTATTTAGATCAGCCCAGTGTGAGTGCAAGTCACTGACATCCTGATGAGGCAACATGGCATGCTCTCTGTGCATGTGTAAATGATAAGGTGAACTGCCCAGCACCCCTTCATGAACTGAAATGCAGGAGATGTTTAAAACCAGATTTCATTGGAACTGGTGTGAACATGTATGGGGAAGACAGGTATGCTTTGGCAGCTCTGTCTGGAGAATTTTCTCCCTAAGAGGCACGATTGCTCCCACTTTGTTTCAGTGGTTTCTTAGCCTGGAGACTGTCACTGCGCTGCCCTTTAAAGAGAGAGTGACAGCACTTGAACTGAGGTGGTATAAAATCAGAGCAGAGCCTCTCCTCTCTCCCCATCTGCCCCCAGCTTGGCAGTGATAGCAGGGCTGAGTAACACCCTCTGCTCCTTGGCTTGCGCATGTTACCTGGGATTTTATGTAAATACAAGGACTGCCAACCCCCTACGTCAGAGCAAAGTGAGGTTTTTATGGAGAAGTGATAGAGCTACAGTTCGGGCAGACACAAACATAGACACCCTCAGGCCCACATGCACTTCTTCAGACAAGAATCATCTGGTCCTAGGCCAACACAAAGCAGCCTTAATTTTCATATACTCCATAAACCCTGAGATGGATCAGGGGGTGGGAAAGAGCAGAACTTTTCTGAAGTCCTGGATAGGCAGAGCAAGTAGCCATCCATTAGAGGATGCCAACCGCTCCCATTGACTGTGTGCTTGCTGAAGTCTCCAGTGCCTTTGGAGCGGAGCACACACATTCCTGTGACACAGGGCAAAGCGGAAGATATCTCTGATCCTAATCTGCCCATGTGCCTAAAACAAGCCAACCACCCAGTACATGCATGTGGCCAGCTGCATTCCAGGAGCCTTTCCAGAGCCAGCAGGCAGCAGAACAACTGCACAGGAAAGAAGTTAAGGAATTCCTGGAATTTCTGAAGAGTTTTAAAATAACCTTAGTATCTAACAGCAAGCAGGTATGAGAGATAATTGCAGAAGTGACTGCTTATCCTTTTCTAATACTTGATTGTGATTCTAGATGTCCCTGCCTACTGCAGGGGGATTGGACTAGATGACCTTTAAAGGACCCTCCCAACCCAATGCATTCTATGATTGCTTAAGTGCAGATTTTGTAAGAAAGCATGTGAGTGTTGAGAGTTTTTGTTTCAGCTTCTCTCTGCCTCCCAGATTCTTTGGGAGCAAAAACACAAGGACTTCAGGAAGCCTCCAGAACACTCAATAAACCATTGTATAGTAACAATAAGATTTTTTTTCTCCTGTTCATAATAATTTTCCAAGTTCCCAGCATTATTTGGATCTATAGTAGGAATGTGTCCCCTCTTGCTATTATACACACATTTCTATCAGCAGCAATGTCTCCCTACAGTTCACTTCCAAGATCTTCCCAACCTTTTAGGCTGTAATTAGAGTTGTAAGTGCTGGAGCCAATCTGCCCAACAGGGAAACTTCTCTGAAAATAAAGATTTTGTAAAGGTTGAAAAAGATGACGGCAAACAAGAAATGGCTGGTGGCTTCTTGAAATTTCTCCTGCTGACTGCTCTTTCATTAAGTCTGGTGAAAGAAAACAGTTCTCTGTGCCTAACAATAAAGTCAAGAACACTTTAAAAATGTAGGGTCCAAATTCTTCCCCTCTACCAGCTGAAAGCATTCATGAGTCTGGAAATTAGAGTCGGAAGATACGCTGTTGGGATTCTACTGTAACACACCTCAACCAGTCACCAAAAACACCTTATCTCAGTTGTAATAGAAATGTTACGTTATGTTATGTTATGTTGTGTCGTGTCGTGTCGTGTCGTGTCGTGTCGTGTTGCGTCGTGTCGTGTCATGT
>NW_009703115.1:0-3686 GCF_000703405.1 Apaloderma vittatum | reverse complement strand
AAACCTTTGCAATGGGTCTTACTTATGCTGTATAAAAGGGGAAACATCCCTTTTGCAGCTGCTTAGTCTGGAAAAGAGAAGGCTCTGGGAAGACCTTCTTATGGCCTTTCAAAATATAAAGAGGGCTTATAAGAAAGAGAATTTACCAAGGCCTGTAGTGATAGGAGGAGGGGTAACAGTTTGAAATTGAAAGAGGGTAGATTTAGATTCGAGATCAGGAAGATTTTTTTCATTATGAAGGTGGACACCAGACACACTGGAACAGGTCACCCAGAGAAGTTGCGGATGCTCCACCACTGGATGTGTTCAAGGCCAGGCTGGCTGGGCCTTTCAGCAACCTGATCTAGCGAAAGATGTCCCTGCCAATGGTAAGGGGGATTGGACTAGATGATCTTTGGGTCCTTTCAACCCAAACCATCCTATGATTCCATGGCTTATCTCTGCCTTCTGCAGAGGCTCTGCATCTTTAGCCAATAGCTAATAAAACTGGTGATCTTAGTTCCTCTCTCCTGCCATATGCAGCTCTGATGATTACAACAAGCACTTGGACACCAAAGCTTTTAGCAGCACTCCCTGAGCTACTAGTATTTTTGACACCAGTCCACACCTAAAATTAGCAATTCCCAGACCTAATGTCAGTGCAACTTTGCTATTGCTGATTTAGAATAGGGCTCTGGCACAATATTCTCATTCTGAAAATAGCTTCTAATTCTTCACCCAGGGCAGAAGTGCTATCCTGTTCTGCCCAGACAAACTGATGATTCAGTGATATACTTAGTTACTCTCATGTTCAGAGTGATGCAGAGTAATTCATGAAGCTCCCCAGTCCTTGTTAGATCAGTAACATTGAGGGAAGGCCTGAGCCAGATATTAAGATACATTGAATTTAAAGGACTCTTAAACTTAAAATATATCCAAATCTGCAGTTAGAACCTATTATTTAAGGGTACAAACACCGCCAGGCATTGACTCACAAGTTGCACACTCCAGGGTGTGAGTTTGCAAAGTGACAGCTGACTGCTAGTGTGCAGAAGTGATGCCAGATGCCCCACAGATGTCCTCATCATGTAAAGCAAACTTAATGTGCATGTTCAGAGGATAAAAATGAGTTTGGACTGTGTACATGCTTGGAAACTATTCTGCATGTATACAGAAGGGCTCCATGTACACATGATCGCTAGGGCCATCCCATATTCTTAAACTTCATTCTCTTTCATTTAAGGCGCATAAAAGTACCTCAGACTCCAAACCTTAGAGCCGGTCATTCATGAAATAAGCTCTAGGAGAGCTTACAGGCTCATGAGAATTTAATTCAGGAAGCAGAGATTACACTGGTTATGTGACATGCCACATCTGGGTACAAAACCACCAATGCCTTGCAATTTTCCTGCTTATTATTTAGTAGTAATAGACATGAATGTAAATCAGACACAGGTAACACTACTGTGACTCCTGCCACTGCCACTGCACACCTACCGCTTCAAGACACGTGTTGTTGTGCTTATAAGGGGTCATTGCCGAGGCCACACTGATGATAACAACAACATTCTGTGCAAGATCTGGGGGGTCATCTCATAAAGAGTTAATCTGTGGTCAGAAAGTCCAGGACCAAAAGTCATACTTTCAGTGGGAAGCACTAACATTGACTAACAAGTTCTCCCAGTTCTTGCTGCAATATAGACTAGAAAAGTCATGGGTGAATCTGATCCAGATCAAATCAACCAGAAAAATATTCCAAATTTATAGGAAATTCAGAATCATATCTGATGGGGATCAGTACCAACCCTTTGGATGCAGTCTCTTGATCATCTTTATCAAGATAAACCTATCCACTCCATAACTGAAGGATTAAATACACCTATGCGTGCTCCTGGTCACTCCATCCTGCCCTCTCCCTTGCATTTGGCAGTGATTGTACACCAGCACGGCCACCCAAATAAACTGCGGAGCAAGGTGAGTTGACCCAACTCAAAACTAACTTCACAAAAAGAAAAAGAGTCGCACGTAGCCGCACAGCTGCAGCTGTACAGGGAATCCAAATGGACTACATGGGGTGGGTGTGTGTGGGGAGAAAGAGGAAGAAAGGAGAGCAGCAGCAGCCCTAAATGAGTTTAGACTGATTGTGAAATTGTCCTCAGAACAGACCTATGAATCACATTTCCTTTCATAAAATGATACCACAGAACATCTAACTAAATCAACTCCCCATAATAATGTGAACATGAATTGCAAAATATCACAGGACTGTAGTTAAGGCAGATTAGATACTAAGGAGTGCAGCAGTGAGAACTCCAAGAACTTTGGCCAGTTTGCTACAATAACATCGACACAGGCTGCCTACAGCCATTTGTGTAAGTGAACTAGAAAGAGTTGCTCTCCTTGTGATTTTACCAAAAATGCCCAACTATTTCATACTTCCAGTCTAAGCAGAGAGTCATGTGATTATGAAAGATCATCAGATTTCTCATACAAGAGACATCTCACGGATACACAGAAAGACTTGAAAATGCAAACCAAAAGACTATGATACAAGAAGAGAGCTAGGAAGGCCACCTGAAACTAAAGGCAATGAAAGCCCCAAATTATGGTTTTTGAATGGAGGGTGCTGGTTTGGTTTATCAAACAGAACTGCGCTTCTGGATTTAAAAATCTTTTCTATTGATTAAGTACCTCCTCTTATGAATCTTAGCCCAGACTCTCTGTGCTGGGCTGCACTGGGCCCCACAACAGTTAGGGCACAGATGCTGTTTGAGGGTGCCAGTCCGTCTGGTTGGGACGAATCTACGTGATGAAGAAGGCAGCAGGTGGGCCAGAGGCACCTGTGACAGCCCTCCTGAGAGAGAGAGCACTGTGTGACTTCGTCGGGGCTCCACGTACACTCAAAGGCTCAGAAGCGTTAAATGACAGATCTCTGATCCCAACCTCCTTTTAACAATACGTGACTGGTAAGCAGGCTTCTGCGTTACCTTCTGTTTTCTATAAACAAATGGCTCAGGAAAATTCCCTTCTACCTTCCTCTGCCTCTGGGCAAGAACAGCCAAAAGGACTTTGCTCGTACCAAGAGTAGGAAATAGTAACAGCAGAGCACTTTAACACAAAACTGCAGGAATTGCAATTCATCCCACAAAATGGGTGTTTCTCCCTGTTCTGCTGAATCTTATCAACTCACTATTTATGCTGAAATAGGGCCTGGAGTCTCCAGCCAGAGGTAAGGCCAGCTGTGCCAGGAGGGATCGGCCTGGCCAAAACCGCGTTCCTGCAAGCGTGCGACTGGGCTCTTCTGCATCCGTTCGCAAGCAGCAGCCCTTGTGCCAATGAACCTCAGCCCTTGTGCCAATGAACCTCTTGGCTCCAAACACCTCTGACGGCCTGGGCCTGTCTGTGGCACTGCACGAGGGAGCGGGATTAACGTGCAGGGTAGGTGTTTCCTCTAGAGAAAGTGCTGAAGTGCTTTGCAGAACAGCACACCTGATAATGCTGCGCCCTTTTTTCTTGGTTTAGATATTGAGCTCTGCCAGGGCTGAGGCCAAAGAGCACAGATATGGGCGTTAAAGATTTAAGTTATAAACAAACCATGTTCCACAAGAACATTACTGGAAAAACGGAATAAATTGTTTATCTCCAGAGACACAGAACGTAACCCTAACAGGAGTTTGGTTAAAAAAAAATAAAGGAAAAGGGAAAAG
>NW_009703114.1:0-5455 GCF_000703405.1 Apaloderma vittatum | reverse complement strand
TGCACTCGCCGAGGTCGTCTTATTTATTAAAATTTAGAAATCGCGCTAGCGGGGAGTGCGAGAGAGTCACAGTTTACAGCAACATGAGAGCCTCGCCTTGCACTAGAACCAAACTGAAGGTTTAACCTTTGCAGGAAAGTAGCTTCTGAAAGGCAACACCAGAAATAATAACTGGTTGCCAAAATACCGAGTTTGTTTGTACTGTGCTACTATTGCTGCTCTGAAATACGCGGTAGTTGTGATTTTCTTACGCATTTTACAGCTCATACAGTTTTTATTGCCAAAGTAAATGTCATCTCTGTGAAGCTAAGGAGAAAAAAGTAGAGAGCCTGCCCGTCTCCTTCCAAGTAAGCACAGAAGACCTTTACAATTCACAGAATTACAGAAAATCCTATTGCCACTTCATGTCAAATATTGACATAAGTTCTGGGAGTTGCTCAATTTTGCAATCATATTCCATATGGCATGGCCAAAGAATTGAATGAAAGTGCAACACTACACAGCTGGTGTCCTCAGGAATGCCCTGGCTTTCTTACAGTGCAATAAAATAGGATTTTCAGTTTGGGCTAATTGTGCCAAATAAGCAAGACATGGACCTGTTGGAGCGAGTCCAGTGGGGGGACCACAAAGCTGATCAGAGGGCTGGAGCATGTCACCTCTGAGGACAGGCTAACAGAGTTGGGCTTGTTCAGCCTGGAGAAGAGAAAATTCTGGGGAGGCCTTATGGCAGCCTTCCAGTACCTGAAGGCAGTAAAAGATGGGGACGAACTTTTTTATAGAGTCTGTAGCAATAAGAGAAGGGGTAATGGCTTTGAACTTAAAGAATCAGATTAGATATAAGCAATAATTTTTTATGACAAGGGCTGTGAAACACTGGAACAAGTCACCCAGAGAGGGGGTAGATGACCCATCCTGCAAAACGTTCAAGGCCAGATTGGACGGGGCTCTGCAACCTGATCTAGTTGAATATGTCTCTGCTCATTGCAGGGAGGTTGGACTACATGATCTTTGGAGGTCCTTTCCAAGTCAAACTGTTCTATGACAGCAGTGACTGAATGCAGAAACATCTATGAAGTCACTAAGCATCGATACAAGAATCAGAATAATGGATCTTCAGAAATAAAACCAGATAATTTAAAAAGTAAAGTATATGTGCAATGCTAATTAAGTTGTTCTAACTGCAGACACACAAGTGCCAGATGCCAGAACAAATATAAGCAAGATCCCCACTGCCCTGGGAGATAGTCTACTGGCATAGAAGCTCATTATTTCTGAGAGTGCTGCTTCTTTCACACCAAAGTAAAGTGAGCAAAAGAGGGGCAGCCCAAAACTGTGAGAATGATATGTATTCTGAAAAAAAAATAAAATGCAATGTACCAACAGACATTTGTGCTTATTGGGGAAAAGAAGTCTTTGCTTCTTGAGGATGATAAGGGCAACATCTCCCATAGCTCTGTTGGCCCCAGTGAGCAGGTCACAGGGTATCTGATGAATAAAAAGCCTCACCAACTGGCACCTCCCTCATAATCCAGAAGCCAAGTTTGGAGGAAAAGAACAAAAACGTCCTTTGTGATAGCAACAGGAAACTTGTGTGTATCTAGATAACTTACTGATGGATAAGCTTGCCAAAAAATCTTTAGTGCTAAAAGGAGCTGCAACAGGCTTGTGAAAGTGCATTAAAGACTGAAGTGGTTTTACCCAGAGCAGCTCTGCTGATGAGAGATGACATCAAAGTGTGAATTGTACACATTGTGGTTACTTCAACCCTTGGAGCAAAGATGGAAAATATGTAAGGGGCTGCCAAGGATTGTCTTGGCTGTTAGCAGCCTGCAGGCCTAGCAATGGCTATCATACTACATAATAGGTAAGCCCTTAGTATTGGTATGATCCAAATAAGAGACCTTGGAATAATTCTACCTTAAGTCATATAGATCTGCAGCCATTTAGTGTCTAGGAAAGAGAAAACCAAAGTGACTGCTGAAGCCTTGTTTGAGAACAACGGGGTGAACTCAGCAGGAGATGATGAAGGTGATCTTGCCAACCCCTCAGCTAAGTCCGTTGGGGTTTGCTGAGGGTTTACTGGAAGTGCAAGAAGCAAGGGAGGAAGAAAATGATGTGCATATTGGGAGTGATCCTCCTTTCCTAAATGTTATGGCCAGATTTTCAAAGACAAATGTGACATTTGTCCAGAAATCAACAGAAAATAAAGTGATGGCAAACTACAGTAAAGGAAATTTTATTGCAAGTAGATAAAATTTTATATGTAAAGAAGCTGTCAGGTAGCCCCAAGAATGGGCAAAAATGCATCTTAATCAAAGAATGTAAAGAAAAATATCCAAAGTTAAGTGTCATCACCAAGTTTTTTTCCTGTACTAGAACTGTTTTGCTTTCAGTTTTGCCACCTACTGATATGAGGAAGTAAATCTTCTCAGGTCACGTCATCAGAAGTCACAGTTAAGTGTTATTTTATGCCTGCTCAGTACCCCAAAAGATGAGTAAAATCAGTCATAGTCATTGCAGAAGACACAGATGTTTTGCATTCCTTCCTGATTTCACTGTTACTTATTTTGCCAATGTGTCTGAAAACTGGACACAGACATATGCAAGGAAAATTCATGGCATTGAATTAAAATGTTTTTGACAAAATAAAAAACATTATATATTGTACACTCATGTGTACAGAATAATTTTGTCATTCTTTATTTGTTTTATGAATGTCTTTTGACAGGTAAATAGAATCTAAGTGCTGGAAGGTGAAAATACATTATCACTAGAAGACTGATTGTCATTATTAAGGTCATAATTACCACCACTTAGTCACCTCTAAAGTCATGTAATTCTTTTATCTTAATAATATGAAAAAAAGCTTATGTGAAATATCCTCAAACATGCCACCTTGTTACAGCCATCTCAGATTTTTGCCATTAGCTCATCATCTGTGTTGATTAGCACTCTACTCTGCAGACACAAAGATGAGCTTTCCAGAGAATATCAGAGCCTTTTGCAAAGCTTGATTCACATAAATTTACATTCACAAACATTTTAATTCTGGTAATTATGTGGTTAGTACTCTTAGTTACATCAAGTTGAAATATGAAAAACTGTGATAAATGACCCAAACTCTTCCTTATATCAGACTCAGCAGTTCTAGTGGGAGTCCATTTGTTGGGCAACAGTGTGCATGGTATGGAGTAACTTTGAACCTCAGATGTAGGTGACACTGTATTTCCTAAGAACAGTTTTCTATTTTGGAATAGTATCTTAGACTATCTTATTCTGAAATTGAGGTAATCAGATAATTTACAATACTAATGATATTTACAGAGTTGTTTGTTTGTTTGTTTCCCAAGGACTTTATTAGTAATGGAAATTACAAAAGACCATGTGACGCATGGAAATAGACAATGTTGCACACCATGAGTAGAAAAAAAGAGGAAATGTTCTACAAAATGTTTCAGGCTTTAAAGCGCTTTCATTTGAAAGAAACAAGTTCCAAACAAAAAAGTCCAAATCAAGGTGTCTCCAAGGTTTTTGTGAAAGAGGAGAGAAAACATGTATTCCCAAACAGTAAGGAACGGCTAGTGCAACCTTCTGCCTAAAGCAGATCCAGAGCTTGTTCAGTTTGAATGCATTCAAAGGTGGAGGTTCCATGACCTCTCTAGGCTTCAAGGTCTGATCATCCTTACAGTCAACCTTTTTTATCTCATACTGAGTTGGAATTTCCTATGGCTCCAGGTTGTGCCAGTTGCCCCTGTCCCATTGCAGGGGACCCTGGGTACTTTCCTGATTTGGAACAGATCTTTCTCACATTCTTCTGTTGGAAGTATTTCAAGAAGCATTAAAAACATGACACTATACAGTAGATCTTGATGGTAAACCTCCATGAACCCGTGCCCTCAGTGAGAGCCTCTGGGGATATTCATACCATCTCTCTGTCTCTCTCTGGTCCACCAAGTAGGAAGTTATCTAGGCCAGCTTCAATGGTCCCAGCAGGGAACTTGTTAGAGACTGTGCAACATGTTAGCAAAAATAGGTAACAATCAAATTAATAAGCTGTGAATTGTTTTGTAGAGTATTAACAAGCATTTTTTATTGACTAGGAGGTATATTCTTAACTTTTCAAGACTGCTTCCATGCTTAAGTGTGTATTCATAACTATCAGAAAATAATCACCAGTCTGATATTGTAAAACAGTCTTCGTTGGTATGAAAAATGCTTTTGTACACAAAGATGGCTGTAATGTGTTTATTCATTACTGTTAATTTTTACTGGCATGCTTTCAACCACTATATCGACTTCGTGCTTCCTGGATAGCTCTATTTCAGGCACCACGCTAAACTCTAATCAGTGAATAAACACCTTGAAGCAAATTATCATTGCTTATGTCTATTAACATTTCATTAGTTCTTTTTAGCTCATAAACACAACCAGGAATCTTCTCAAATATAAACACAGGCAATAAAATCTCAGTGTTCACTGTCTCCTTGAGCCATGTTTCCCACTCTCTCAATTACTGAGCATGCAACAGACTCTCTGGTGTGGAACCTGTCCTGAGTGTGAACCAGTGGCAGTGGGACATGGAAGGGTACGCGTGCAATGGGGTACTCTGAGCCAGCCCTCACTGGCAGAGTTTCTGCTCTTCAGCGACTGACAGGCATTAGACCTGCTTATTTGCTTTCCATTCCCTACCCAACTCCAGAGACCTCGATCCCCTCTGCAGTGTTGGATGCAGAAGGCATCATTCACATGACTGTGCTGCATTTGAGGGCCTGTAAACTTTTGGTGGGGATAGCCAACATGACACTCATCTATGAGAAAGGCCAGAAGGAGGATCTGGGGAACTATAGGCACGTCAGCCTGACCTCAGTGCCTGGCAAGGTTATGGAGCGAATCATCCTAAGTGCCATCAAGCAGCATGTAGAAGACAACCAGGGGATCAGGCCCAGCCAACATGGGTTTAGGAAAGGAAAGTTCTGCCTGATCAATCTCATCTACTTCTGTGGATGATCCATCTAATGGATGAGAGGAAAGCTGTGGATGTGGTCTACTCTGATTTCAGCAAAGCATTTGGCAAAGTCTCCCACAGCATTCTCCTGGAAAAGCTGGCAGCCCACTGCTCGGACAGATGCACCCTTCTCTGGGTTAAAAACTGGCTGGATGACTGGGCCCAGAGAGTGGTGGTGAATGGTGCTGCATCCAGTTGGCCTCCGGTGACCAGTGGTGCCCACTAGGGATCAGTACTGGCCTCAGTATCAGTACTGGCCTCAGACCTATTCAACATCTTCATTGAAAACTTGGATGAGGGGATTGAGTCTACCCTTAGTAAATTCATGGATGATTCATGGAGGCAGTGTCGACCTGCTGGAGGATAGGAAGGCACTTCAGAGGCACCTGGACAGGCTGAGTCGATGGACCGAGGCCAATGGTATGAAGTTCAACAAGGCCAAGTGCAGGG
>NW_009703113.1:74264-111359 GCF_000703405.1 Apaloderma vittatum | reverse complement strand
CAATGTCACTGGCCAGATTTGACTCAGTCAGAGCTTTAACTTTTCTAACCTGGTCTCTGATCACACAAGCAATTTCCTTGAAATCATCCCAGGTTACCAATCCCTGCTTCCATGCTTTGTGTGCTCCCCTTTTGTATTTGATTTTTGCCAGGAGTTCTTTATTTATCCATATAGGTCTGCTGGTCTTTTTTTGTAACTTCTTCCTTCTAGGGATGCAATGCCTTTGAGCTTGGAGGAGATGATCCTTGAAGGTCAACCAGCTCTCTTGGGCTCCCAGTCCCTCCAGGGCTTTATCCCACGGCACTCTACCAAGGAGGTGGAAGCGGCGAAAGTCAGCTCTTCTGAAATCAAGGGTTTCAAGCTTGCTGAGTTTCCCCCTCCTAGCTTCCCTTAGGATCTCAGACTCCAGCATCTCATGGTCACTGCAGCCAAGGCTACCCACAAGTGTAGCATTTCCCACCAGCCCTTCCCTATTGACGAGAACGAGGTCCAACATGGCACCTCTCCTCGTTGGTTCCTCTATCACTCGGAGAAGGAAGTTGTCATCAACGCATTCCAGGAATGTTACAATGTAAGTTAATGAATGTTGTAGTGGTGTTCACCTAATCTGTTTTGGGGTTGGGTTTAATTTTTTTTTATCAGTAAGCACCTCGATGGTGTTCTAGAAACTGGTCTTAGTCATGGTGTCCGTCTGTGTGTGCACATCAGCTGAAATACTGATACTAAATACAAGATTAAATATGTTTGATTTTGTCCATGTAGCTTGCGTGATGCATGTAGGTTCTATTCTGTAAAAGCAAATTATTTGAAAAGACTTGCAAACAGAAGAATATGGTCTTGGAAGAATTGTATATGTACAGAAATAAATGTATTATGGTCAATGGAATTAAATCCAGTCAGTGGCCAGTCATGAGTGGTGTCCCCCAGGGCTCAGTACTGGGACCACTCCTGTTTAACATCTTCATCTATGATTTGGATGAGAAAGTGGAGTGCACCCTTGGTAAGTCTGCAGATGACACCAAGCTGGGTGGAAATGTCTGCTTGAGGGTAGAGAGGCTCTACAGATGGATCTGGATAGGCTGGATCGCTGGGCCAAGACCAGTTCCATGAGTTTCAGTAAGGCCAAATGCCCAATAAGGCCCCTATATTCAGCTTTGGTGAGGCTGCACCTTGAATACTGTGTCCAGTTTTGGCCCCCTCACTACAAGAGGAACGTTGAGGTGCTGGAGAGGGTACAGAGGTGGGCTACCAAGCTGGTAAAGGATTTGGAACATATGTCCTATGAGGAATAGTTGAGGGATCTGGGGCTGTTTAGCCTAGAGAAGAAGAGATTGAGGGGAGACCTCATCGCTCTCTACCACTACCTGACAGGAGACTGTAGAGAGGCAGGGGTTGGTCTATTCTCCCTAGTCGTGAGTGATAGGACGAGGGGAAATAGCCTGAAGTTGCACCAGGAAAGGTTCAGGTTGGATATTAGGAAGAATTTCTTTACTGAGAGGGTTGTCAGGCATTGGAACAGGCTGCCCAGGGAGGTGGTTGAGTCGCCATCCCTGGAGGTGTTTAAGAGACGGGTGGATGTTGTGCTGAGGGACATGGTTTAGTGGTGTTGATAGGACTGGGACAAAGGTTGGACTCAATGATCTTGAAGGTGTCTGCCAACTGAAACTGTTCTGTGATTCTATATACTTGCCATTTCTTGAAGAATGCCCATTAGGATAAACTCTCTTTAATCATTAGCGTTGCTGCTTAATCTATTTTAATAGTTCTTTTAATTTGATTGACAAGCAGCAAATTAATTGGAAAAAGCCAGTTAATGCTGTACTCTGCGTCAAGAGTGAAAGCTGTTCCTTATTTAATTTTTTTCCTTAATGATGCAAATATATGAAATATTGGGGATTGCACTTGGGCATTTTTTGCAGTTTTTTGTCCTGTTGAAAAATTTCTTGTAATCTGTGCTGGTTCATCTACTATAGATAGTACAGTAACACTGAAAGGAACATTGTAGGTTGAAGCGTCCTATCTGTCGGTGCTACAAACAACTGTGTCATGTAATCCCATCCATAAACTGATTGTACCCTAACAGGACAGCAGTTAGTTTTTATCCTCACCACTCATGTGAAGTCTTGTTCTGCAGCTCTAGGTTAAAGCTGTATCCTGATTTCCAGCCGTAGTGTGCTCATGACCATTTTACAGGCATTTCTAAAAGTACACTTTTCTTTCAGCTGTCACAAGTGAGCTGTACACCAAGGCAGAATTTAAGAAAACCTTGTGAGCTCTGTCTCATTTTTCATCTAAGACAATTAGGCTTTTTTAAGACCCATTCTTCCTTGCAGCTTATCACCAAGTTTCTTGGCATGTTGTGTTCTGCACGTAATAGCTGGTATGCAGCTAGTCTCTCTGGACGTTAGCAGTTTCAGTCGTGCCAAAGCTTCAAACAGCATGAGATTATCTTCCTGAAACTGCTTAGCAGTCTTTTTTAAATTTTTTTTTCTCTCCCCAGATAGGGCAGGGTCTCCTAACAATGTTTAAGTGGTTTGCATGTTCCTTCCTCACAGCTGCTTGTGGGACAGAGTATATGAGGGCACACTGCACCACGCTGATCCTGCTTTGAGGACGTATCTGCTGCGTTATCTATTTCCTCTCGTATTTTTCTGCAACAGATAAAAACAAATCAATCTTGGCAAGTTGCTATGTACATATGCACAAATATGTTAAAGGACTTCTTTGTGAGCAGTGAGTGGCACCCTGTTACTCCTTGTTGATGAAAGTGAGTGCACTGCCAACTCATTGCTTTTTTAACTAGAGGTCAAGAGCTTAAATGAACTTGTAAATGAAGAAGAAATACACTTGTTCATACTGTATGTGATTTATGAATTGGAGGCATGTCAGGTCCTAACCAGAAACAATTTGTTCTAGCTGATCCAAAGCTGTAACTGATTGTTCTGATACAAAGAGAGCCTCGGCTATGAATGCATTGAGTGTCATGGTATTTAGCATTAATTTTTTTTTTTTCTTACAGTAGTTTTTTTTATAGAGCATGCTGAAAATAATGTATGGATTTAATTTGCATGAAACTTCGGGACAATGACTTCTAGATACAGATTTCTGATCACAAAACATTTTTTATCCACAAGAGAAGTGGGAGTTGAGTGCAGCATAAATTTGGACTATATATGACTTTTAAAAATAACAAGTATAAAATCTGTGGTCATAAGTCAGTCATGACATTTAAAGAATTATTTGGCATTTGCAACTTATGTTAGTATTAAATCAGAAATTTTTAAAAGTGAGTCTTTATCTTTCCTGAAATATGTAGTTCAGCTAATTGAAGAGCTACACTACTGTACACTTGCTAACACAGTAATTTTATTTTGATACTTTAAAGGAAATTGAGTATGGCAGAATATCTTTTAAGTAGGGATGTAGTAAAAAGGAATTAATTTACAGCCTATTTTTCAATGGTTACAGTTTAGATTCTTCACTTAGCGTCTCCTAAATAAGTTGATATTTGACTTACTAGTTGTTATCTGTAAACTTAAGTTTATTGTTTGCCATTTTATATTTATTATTTTTTATGTGCAGGATGTGAATGAAGATCCTGGAGAAGATGTTGCACTTCTTTCCGTTAGTTTTGAGGATGCAGAAGCTACTCAGGTTTTTCCTAAGCTGTACCTCTCCCCACGTATTGAACAGTGAGTGAGATGTTATTTTTTTTCTACTTCATCTCTGAAATTTTCAGTATCTTCCTGATATTTGTGAGAAATGTTGACTAGGTGACAACATGCTATTGCTTTAAATTAAAGTCATAGTGTTTACTGGAAGTGTGTGTGGTGGAAAAATTACAGATCTTTTGGCTGATTCTGTATCTATCGCTGGACCACATGGATGAAGAAAAGTCATCACTGGCTACAAGCGGTATTCTAGTAGCATCTTAATCTATTGAAACAACGCTGTGTTTTCCTGTAGCAGTATATTTTCATGAAATATTTAATTATTTTGGGGGGGAAGGTAAGTTCTCTGTATAATACATTTGAATTAACTATTGTAGAAGCTAAAGGCCTTTAGTAGCTATGTTTCAGAAATTTTCTTAGTCGCTTTAGTAAGTTACTTTTTTCAAGAGAATATACAAGTATTTCCTATTAAGATTGTTAAACTTCACTGATCTGTTTACCAGTTGGCAAACAGATTTGCTGAGAAACTAATTTCTACTCCTAAAATGGAAGGGTGAGGAGTAGAAATCAATCTGCTTCCATTAAATTTCTCTTCTTCCATTTCTGGAATTAAGAATGTCTTAATGCTCCTACTTCCCTTCGGTATCTCAATCTTGTAATGTCTGCTTCAAAAAAGTGACTACATTAAACTGTTCGGGTATACAACAGTCAAACTGGTCTAGCATTGTTTCAGTGATGCTTTGTTTTCCTGATTAATACTGCAACACCTTTCCTCTGAACTGGCAATGACAGTTCTGGGTAGAGAAGAAAAGATAAGAAATACTGACTACTAGAGTTTTGTAACAACTCAGTGATAAAGTTTATGTGAGTGAAGGAACCTGGTGTGTTGACATTTTGCTCAACAGTGCATTGGTCTGGATAAATTGTTGGATGCAATTTATGAAACGAAAGATTTGATTTGGATAAAAGCATAAGACTTCCCAGATGTTTTGTGCAAACACATGCACAATATATTTAGCAGCTTTTACATATTCTTTTTTTATTATTATTTTCAATTCATTACTTTTTGTCAACAGTAGTTGAGGGAATAATTATAGTCAAACATGTAATTATCCTTCCATGTTCCAAAGGATTCTTCTGCTCAGCTGTCGTTAGAAGCGAGTGGGCTGTTGTTAGTTTCCATTGTATTTTCGGTTCTGGTCACATGTGAATTCTTAAGCATATTTCAGGCTTCCCATGTATATCTGCCTGAATGACCTGTGTGCTAATGAATACGTTGCTTATTTTCCCACTTCTGATAGTATGTTTAGAAAGACATGAACCTCTTTATACCAAGCGGAGTAGTAATACAAAGGAACACTTTGTCTTCCTAAAAGTGCTGCATTTTCTGTCAGTGCCTTGAAGAATATCAGATTTTAGATGTGTGATGTAGAGCAATGTAGCAGAAAGATATCTGAGTGATGTTAGTATATGTCTGGCACATCTGATGTGTTTATGGCTTTGTCATTCTTAGCAATGTAGTCATGTTAAAATCATACCAGTAAACCGTGGAGATCCATGGCACACCTTGTCACATTGTCTGTGTATCGGAGTTGAGCTGCTTCCCTCATCTAACTTAATCTGTCCCCGTGCATTCGTAAGGTGCTCAGCCCAGTCTCTAGATCCTGGTAACCCATAGTACTAGAGTTGCTTGTGAGCTGTTGCACCTGCCTTTATTCTTCTGGCAACTTTTTATGTGCTGTGAGAAGATGTGTGGGTATGTTTTCAATGTTTGTTCCATTGTACTTTATTAACAAAGATATAGTTGTCTCGTTTCCCAAAACCAATCTCTTCTCTGCTTAGCAGGGGTTGACAGTTCAGATATTTAACTTTTCAGTGTTTGGGAACCGAAGCAACAACGCATGCGTCTTTATACTTTTTGCCAAAAGTACAAAAAGCCTCAAGAAACCCTGAGGATTAGTTTAATGACTTGAGGCCATGGCATGTTACATTTGAATTGTGTTCTGCTTATAAAAGTTCTTTCCTGCTGCGAACAGTAATTGCATTTACAAAAGCCATGTAAGCAAATTACCAGTGATTTTTTGAGATTTTTTTTTTTTGCAGCAAATTTTGAGGTGGAGTAGGTAGTAGTTGACACTTCCCAACATAACATTCCCAAGTACCCAACAAAACAGGAAAAATACCAAATTCCCACAATTATTTTCTTAGTACTAAACTTCATTCACCTTAGGAAGAACAAGCAAACAGGAATAGCTTTTTCCTGACGTATCAAAAAAACATTTTCAGATAAAAATATTTCAGCTGTGTAGAGAAAGGGCCTGTTTGTGTAATGTGGGTTATATCATGCTTTCCCAAGAGGTTTCGATGTTTTTATGCTCTACCATATAAGCATGCATTTCCACACTGCATTTTCTAAAAATGATATGTAACCACAGATCTTTCCAGCGAATTTGAGCCCTAGCAATATGAATATAGTGTTTTTGCTTTGAAGGGTTATTGAAAAGCACATTGACTTTATTTATAGATAGATGGTAAACATAATACTAGTAAGATGTTGACTGCTGTTTGTCAAAGACTGTGGAAGAGAGGAAAATTAGGGAAATGTCCACTTGTTATGGTTTGGGGCTAAGACATTGGTTGTCTTGAAAAACCTAAAATGTTAAAGTGGAGGTAAAAATGTAGTAGAGAAGTATTCAAATCAGTATTTGTGTTCCATTGACTCGTGTGGTGTCTGACTGAAAGGCTGTCCAGTCCAGTTCTTAAAAAGGGTTTTTACTCTTTTTAAGCAACCCCACATTTAGAGTTGGGAAGCATTTGTGCTAGGCTATAAAAATCTCAGCAATAATTATTCATAACTGTACCTGGTTTAGTTCTTTCATTAAAACTTGCTGAGAAACGATTTCTTTAAACAATACTTGTTCAAAATACATTACCAGAAATTTCTAGTTAATGTTTCTTTAATTAGAAGCCAGTCACTTGAAAAAGCTTTTGTTTTATAATTTCAGGAATTATTCTTTGTTGTGCTGCATCAGTAAGCAAGCAGATAGATGCCACTAACAGTTGCTTTTAATGATTTCAAAAATTATGTAGAAATGAAATGAGCTATTTGTGAAACATGTTTTCTTTAAAAACTCCCATCATAACTGTAGTATTGTGAAAACAAGTTTCTACACACTCCTGGAGGAAGCGGTAAGGTGGCAAACCCCTAGATTGACCACCCAACTTGGTGCCTGTCAGCATCCCTCAGTGTGTGTGTCCAGCTTGTCCTGCTGCTCCTCCCACCTCGAGGCCTGGGACTGACCGCAGGATCCTTGTTCTCCCCTGCTGACGGCTGCTCTGCTTTGGAGAGGGTCAGGAAGCTGAGCAGTGTCAGTACCTGAAGCCCTCGCTTGCCTGTCCGATACCCTGACCTCCTCCTGCTGCTTAGGTGGGGACAAACATATTCTGAGGCTGCTTCTGCATGGATAAGGAGCTGCTGAGATGTTTATCCTTACTGTCTCTGTCACATTTCACCACGCGTTATTCATGATGTCTCTAGACCTATCAGCATAAAGCATCTTGCTTGCTCAAAATTCTCTTTCTAGTGAAAGTGTACTATATAGACATGTGGAAAGGAAATTTATAATAAAAATATCCATCATATCTTTGATTTCTGTTTATTTAATGTCTCGAGACTCCAAATCCAAGAAGTCGGTGCAAGACTGAACAACTAATTTCTATATTAATGCTTAAAATGTGTGTCAGCATACTACACATGAATGTGGATCAGAAATGTTTGGTTGTTGTTTTTTATTTTGTGGAGTTTTTTTGTTTTTAAAAAATGAAACAAAATATATGTTGTTTGGTTGTTTTTTTTTCTTCTTGAGTTGTCCATGCTAAAGAAAATAAAAATCACATTTTAAGAGAAAAAGATATAAGCATAGAAACAGTGTTGCTCAGTGAATGCTATGTTCCCTGGATTCACAGAAATAATCCTGCAATAAACACTGTGGTCCTGGAGGGCTTTTCTCTGATAAATACGCGGATGTGAATATGCTAAGAAAACCAGCTGTCAGTAGAACTTGTTATGCTTAAATGGATCAGACCCCATGCTTTGGGGACTCAAATGGTCGTTTTTTACTGTCTGGGAGCTGTGCCAGAGGGCTCTTCGTGACTGAGGATGGTATGCACAGTTCTGTGACTGCATTTAACCTCGTACAGGCAGGGGAGAATAACAAGAACCTGGTCTGAACTCTTAGACTTTGAATGTCTCTGTGTTTTTAACTGATGAAAAAAAAAAATAGACGAGAAAATTAAAGGCAGTTATTTACTTTGTTTCTTTCATTTCACCTGTCCTTTCTGCTGGGATTCTGAAGAGGAAAACCATAGGTGGTTATCTGTTTATGGCCAGGTACTGCCTTTCACTACGCTTGAGATTCAGGGGTGCAGTGAAGGGCTTCACCTTTAAAGTGGACGTGCCGTACTGCGGAGTGCACGTCACCGGATGGAGCCTGCTGTTTCCGAATGATCTTGAGCACGCAGCCTCTAAATGAGTCGTCACGTTTAGGCGTTTTTCTATGTCTGTCTTTCTAGAAGATAGAAGTAAGAAGGTCTTCTGTTTGGCATATTAAAATGTGCTTATTCATCTGAGCTGATGATTTCAGTGGAACTGTTAGTAAACAGCCAAGACAGTCCATGAATTCTTCAAATCCCTGAGCATGGTTTTTTTTGGAATGACTGTTGTTTTGCAGGTCTTTTTCTTCCATTAAACCTAGTTTGGTTCTGCCTCTACTCAGTGCCTGGCCAGCAAGTCCGTGATACCTCCTCCTTGCTGTATGTGTCATGTCCCCGTCATCCAGGTCTTCTGAAACTGCAGAAACCCAACACTGTAACCTGACTTCCAGTCTAGCTCCGCTCTGCAGCCCTTCCTCTGTCCTAAAAATCATCTGTTTTGCTGCAGCCACATTTTGATGGCCTGTTGACAGCTTCAGAGGAGATCATGGTAGACTGGGATTGATAGTCAAAACAGTTCGAGTTGTATTTCAATCCCAGGCATTCAGCTTTACTGGCTGGTCCTTTTTTCCTTTTTTTTTTTTTTCTGAAGCTGAATCAGAACAATTAGTGAAAATAGTTGTAGAAGAGCTAAGATTATGCATCCATCATCTGAATAGCGCTTTAATGCTGGATATGGTAATACTGTCCTTAAATAGTTCAGTTAGTGAGATTTTTAAGATTTATTTTTTTTCAGAGACTAGGCAATTAGACCTAATCACTGAGGCATGAAATACTTGAGGCAGTTCAGTGGGGCTGATTTTGTTGCTAGGTAATGAGGTACCAATTTCTCTGCATAGGAGATGAGGGGCAGGTTTTGATCTGGTGTGCACTTTGTGGCAATCCAGAGCTCAGCTCAACTTGAGTTGAATGTTGGGAAGAGTTTGTGTCTTCCTGGAGATTTCGTTCAGGTTTCTCTCAAATTGTCAGCCTGTATGCATAAGGTTTTGTAACCTGATAGTGCAGGGAGTATTTTTACATTATATATCAAGTATTTTTCTACTATACAAGAACAATTTTAAGAGGTAAAATATGTATAAAAAATTGAATTAAGAAGTTATGATAGAAAATGGAAATGTGATTAAAGACAGCACTCTCTAACTCACTTTCTCTCCATACTTCTGGCTAGAGTGGAATGGTCTATGAAAATTTCAGTAAACACATTTGTTACCTTTAGATACAAATCTTTCCATTAAGGTGTTGCATTTTTTCACTTGAGTAAATATAGTTTATCTCAGGCTACCGTATTTAAACGTACAGTTCTGTTACATGTTTTGCCATATGCTGTGAGTATACCATGTTTCATTGCAATAATCCTTGTTTCAACACAGACATTTTTAAGTACTGTTGTAAAGCTGTAAATCCCAGTAAAATCTTCTAAAACATCCATCTCAATGTTTTTACTTGTGTGTCACTGCTTCTAGATGTGTTCACCCTCCTACAGGGAGTGATAATACATGGAAAAGGGAACAAAGTAATTTTTCTTTAGGACATCAGACAATGTTGTTCATAAAGGTATTCTTGGCTCTTTACTGTTGTCCATATGTTTAGAGTTGTATCTTTGTACAGTTAGATTGTCAGAAACACTTTTAATTAGTCAGAACTAGTTCTGGCAATGACATTGAAAAATAGTGTCATCTCAGTTACCAGTTAGGCTAGTACTTAGTACTTTTGAAATCTTCCCCTGTATTTGCAATAGGGTTTGTATTATTTTAATTATTTTCTTAGATTTGGTTTACTACTGAAATTCATTTTAGTTTTACAAGAACTCTTTCATTTGATATGTCAAATGCTTTTGACCTTTCTGTTGCCTATGTCCTCACAGGTTGGGGGGTAATTTTATAGCCATTCTGACATCCCTAGTGCAGTACTGAAGTGCCTTTCTCAGATATTTCCCGAAGCCATTAGAGCACATACAGCAGATTTAGTCTTCCTTCACTGAAATGTTTTTGTAGGAGAAAGGAAGACTGCTGAACAGAATCTCATGTTGATACTGAACTGCATCTGTCACAGGTGGCAGGACTTTTTTCATACCTAGTAATTAATAGGAATCTTTTGTGGTTTTTATGTAGGACCTTTTTGTGCTAAAGAACTATGTGGGCCAACCGGAGGACCAGCCTGAACGCCTTGAAATGTTTGCTTAAAATTAGTTAGGCTGACCAAATAAATTTGAAACAAGTGGCATTTTTTTTCATTCTGTGGCTTATGATATGGCAATAGTAGTGCAAGGGTGTCTGGTAACTAGGTTTAAATGTTAGCCTAAAAATTTCCTAACTAGATGTTTCTTGAAGGGATACTTAGCGTGGAGTTTGTCTAGAGCTACATTAATTGTGATTTGATGGATAATGTGGTGATGTTAAGTACTACGTTAAAAAACAATTAGAAAACCAAACCCCAAAACACAACAATTAAGTACAGAGTTTCTGGGAAATCACAACTGAAGCAGTAGTTTCTCTGTTAAACATGCTTAATTCCACTGACTATCTTTTTGGAAGGAAATAGCTCTTGCAGAAGGAAAGTGCTTCAGAGTTATTGACTGCATCAAATTTAAAAATTATCTGACAAGTCTGAGAGTTGTGCCAATTTATCCTTAAATGTAATCACATGAGCAGGTCATGGAGGGTTTTTCTTTAAGCTAGAACTTGAGCTTTAGCTACTTAACTATATCCATTCAAACTGGATATTAATTACCAAAAGTGACAAACAATAAATACAATGAGTTAATTAGAATTTGTCTTGGCATCAAATACAATGAGTATAGAAAGGCGCATTTACTCAACAGTTACGAAAACTCAAAATTTTCTAGAGTGCACTCTGAACCTGCATTTGTTGCTGCATGGATATTTTTCCCAGTTCTTGAGTAAATCCAAATCCACCGCTGCAAAATGTGGTATCATCTTTTAACAGAGTGCACTTTACTGAAGCTGATTTTTTGCATATTTGAGTTTTGTGGCTTCCTTTCTGAATATGCTAACAAAGTCATTTGTTTTCAGAGAACTTCACTCCAACAGCAACCTGCACATTATAGTGTTCTGTCTTCGGACTTTTCCTATTTTATAATTTAAAACAGTTAACAAAATGTCAGCTACTGTTTAATGCTTCTTTCCAGATGATCACATCCAATAGGTACAAATCTCTGACGTCTTGGAAGTGAAAGAGTTAAGTTTTTTTAGATAAAATCTCTAAAAAATCTGGAGCACAGAATTAAGTTGTGTGTGAAAGACCTCAGTTTAGGTTGCTCTGTCGTCGTCTTCCCTTTCCCATTTGGGGAGAGCTGGCAATACCCAGTAGGAACCACGTTCCTATTGCTGGTGTTTTGGCAGTGAGCGCGGTGGCAGGAGGAGTGTGGATTGAGAAGGCTGCCAGAGGAACAGACCTGCAGGGAATCCGATGGGCTGCACGGAGACTGGCCCTCTTGTCTGTGTGATCAGAAGAAAAGGATTGAAGTGTGTCCTTGGCAATTACCAGATGGGCTTGTTCTGCCAACCTTCCTTTTCCCTATAAGCTTCCCAACCCCACAGTAGTACTAGGCACTACCTCTCAAGTTTTTTTTACTTCTGCCTCCCTCTTTCCTGCCAATGACCAGTGGCATTTTAAACTTAGTGTCTTCTTGCAAAGAGCTTTAATGCCTCCTTAAGTATCTGTTGTAGGAAGATGCCTTTTCCTCAAAATAAATTGTGACTGATTTTTCTAACACGACTACTGGGATACTGGGGCTTTCTTTTCCCTAATTATTCTCAAGAGTGTGATTCGTTTTGTTGCCAATTTCATTTAAGACGTAGGAGGCAGTCACAGGCTGTCCTGCTGCTTAAGTACATGAGCCACTCAGCTCATCTGAATTTTAGCTGAAACCCATTTTCTTTCAGCACTTGCTCCCTGCTCCCTTTCACTGTAAATCAGTGAATTCTGCTATTTTCAAGCTGTCACAGGCTACAACTTGGGACTGACCGATGGAGTCAGACTGGGACTGACCTCTGGAATTTGCACCCTGGTCATATTCAAATCTAGTGTTAGGAGAATTCCTGGATGCTCAACATCCCAATTTCTACCTTGATTTTCATTGGAAGTAATCCCAAACACTTGGATGGGGAGGAATTTGTGTGCTCTAACAGGTCTTTGATCGGAATGATAAAGAGCCAAAACTCTATGAGGCACACCTGCCTTGCATCATTTGTTTTCCTGAGTATGTGGGGTGATTGGGTTTTTTTGGTGCAGTCATTGATATATCTAGCTAAGAAATTTGGAAATGCTTATTTAAGATATTTACCAAACATGGTACGAGCTAACAGTGTTTTGAAATGCTTTTATTTCAATGGGTTTATAAGCTGTTCCTGTCTTCCATGATTTCTACAAATCGTGAATCCAATGTGTTAATGGAAAAAAAAAAAAAAGGACTTTAATGTATTATTTGGAAAACATAAAGCATACATGTGTCTTGACAAAGAATATAATAGAATTTACATCACAGATCTCACATATGGTTTTTAATGTGTGCGTGCAGCGTGTGTCAAACATCCCACAGAGAAAGACAAGCTAAACTTTACAAGAACTGCAACTTTAAAATATAAATATATGGATTCTTTTTTGTTTGATTTTAAAACTAAAGTCTTTGAGCTGGTTGCTGGTCAGAGGCTGCTGAAAATACATGAGGAGGAAACTTCAACTCCTTTAACAATTTTGGTGGACAGAACTCTGTTAGTACCGAAGTCTCAGACACTACAGTGCAGTGGAAAATAGAGCGAAACAATTCTGCTTGCAGATATTTGCTGTTGAAGCCAATAAAAGGGCTCTGCTCTTCTGTGTGGTTTAGTGATGTCAAGCACTACTTGCTGGAGGCAGCTGTGCTACTGCAATGCTTTCCTGACCTTAAATAGCCTATATACTGGGTAATGCAAGCATTCAAATATAAATACAGGGCACATAAGGACAGTAGGAGGCCAGAAAAGCCATCAAGGCCCCTTCTCTCTCCTGAACTAGTCAGCATCTTCCTCAGTATTCTTCTCTTCTGGTATTTGTCCAAGGTATTTACAAAACTGTTTATACTAATTGTTCCCTTGTGTTGCCCCAGTACTGTTTATTCCATAAGTTAAGTACTGCGTGCAAAGCGGTTCTGCTCTTTGGCCGGGGCCGGCTGCTGCTTGCTTTCCCTTCCTTTCCTTTCTTTGTGGTTGCCTTTGATAGTCACCCAAACAGCTGTGCAACCTCTGTCCATCCTGGGAGGTTGCATTTGCCGCCGCAGCAACAGCCCACTGCTCTTCCCTAGCCCTCCTCTCCAGGCCGAGTAAGATTTTCTGGGACATTTTGTGGAGGTAGTTCCTTCAGGACATATTTTTGGTTGACTTTCTAGATATCTTTTGGGTTTCTTTCCTTTTTACTTTGTGATGGTAAGATGGTTAGATGGCACGTATGTGTAATTACGTAGTGATTCTCTTAATTTGTTCTATTGCTCAAAGATTGTCTGTGTTCCTTTTGTAGCTATAATAAGGACTGTGTAACTTACTTCCTGCCACCTCAAATCCTATTGTTTTCAGTTGGTACTCTTGTTTTTCTTCACTTACCTACCACTTAAGTTTGTCTTACTGATGCTCCCCCCCCCCCTTTAAGTTCTGTCTCTATTTTCTGGTTTCTGTTTTGGCCATTTGTTTTTAGCTCTGCAGACATCTCTGAAATGTGTTTCGTTTTCAAGAAGTGAGCCTCTGTTTTTTTGCACATTGGGTAGCAGGTTTTCCTGCAGTTGTCATAGAAATTGTAAGGAGAGTTGAATGATGAATGTACATCATGACAAAGAAAGTCTTGTTTAAAATTTAGGCACTGTTCAGTCAGTGAAAATCTAACGGCCCTTTTAATTGTCTGATGCACAGAATCAGTGTGTGTCCAGAATATAGCATTGTCTACAATTTCAGTGCCTTTGTTCTCTTTATTTTAAAACATGTTTGCATTAGTATTTCTGTATAACACTTTAAAATGCTTATTTTACATTTCTTTTAACATTATTTCTCTTTACTATTAATTGCTTCCATTTATAAAAGGAGCAAGAACTTAGGCAACAGTGAAAGCAAAACGATTCTATTATATTTGTCAAAATCTGTATTATGTATAATCAATCTTTTTTCCATGACAGTATTCTATTTAGAGTACATGCCTCAGCAGTAACAGGGATCATATTTCTTGGTACTGTGAATTTCTCTACTGATTTTCTTTTTCTAGTTTTATGGTGAAATTTTGGAGGTCATGTCAATATATAAAATACATCAAGTTCCTCAACCAATGATAGCTACAGTGGTTTTGTAGAAAATTCATTTGCAGCAAATAAGGGACAAATTTCACATCAGAGTCATAGAGCTCTTTGTAGGAAAGGAACTCTGAATCATCCAGCCCAGCTTCCTGCTTAGCATGGGACCACCACCAGCACTAGCTCAGGTTCTGTGTAGTGGGGCCTTTGCTCTGGCTACGTCTTGAATGCTTCCCACAGTGGAATCTTAGAATGGCCTAGGTTGGAAGGGACCTTAGAGATCATCTAATCTAACCTCCCTGCCATGGGCAGGGACACCTCTCAACTAGACCGGGTTACCCAAGGCCTCAGAGATCCTAGAACCTCCCTGAGGAATTGATCTGCTGCTCTGCTGCTCCCCGTGGAGGAGGAGTTTCTCCAAAGGTCTGGTCTGAGCATCCAAAGGCCTCAGGTGGCCCAGTCCTTGAGATGATAAAGGTCCCTGTGGATTGAAGCTGTGTGGTTTGCTGTAGCCCTATTATACAATATCGTTAACAGTGTCCCATTTATCATGGTGTACTCTTCGCCCTTGTGCTACCACTCTTCCATTTCAACTCTGAATCGGTGACAGAAGCTATGTTAACACCACTTGCTTCCCCCATGAATTAGACTTTTTTTTAGCTAGTCTCATCATTCTTTTCCAGAGCATGGAATAGTGAGGTCTTCCATCCTTATTGTTAGCTAGGATTTGTGCTGGCTGGAGATCATGATAAGCTGGTGTAAAGTTAAATTGAATTCCCATGTGATTGCTGACACAACAGGAGTGTGAGATGAGGAGCAAAGCTGTGAGCTTGCTGCAAAGGTCCCTTTGAACCCAATGCATTCTAGGAAATATTGCCAATTCATGGCCCTTCAGGACTAGCTAGTACATGACATAATTTATAGAGTAGCGTAGGGGAGTAGGGGCCAAAAAAAAATTAAAGAATTTGGGTCAGTATTATTGGTAATGGTATGCCTTGCCACACCAAGGCACAAAATACATGGAAATCTCTTTGTCTTTTTAACTCTGTGTACTGAAGGCTTCTAGTCTCTTTTTCAGCACAAAAATACTGATGTATATTTTCCTTTATTAAATTTCATATACTACAGCAAAATGAAAAAAAACCAAACATTGAAATAGAACCACTAGTCACCAGCAGTGAATGATCTTGGCAATACAACTGGCATTGCCGAGTGCTTGCTACTTACAACTGAGCACACTTAAAATGCTAGAAAAAAAAGATTAGATTTACCCTGGTTTTGTTTGTTATAATAATGCTGTGGAAGTCTAGTGTTCTATTTTTGTTCCTCTACCAATCTGTTCAGCATATTTTGTTTAATAGTTTAATGGTAGAGTCTATATGCAACCACCCATGTTGCATCAGACTGTGCAACTGGAATGTTGTTTACTTTTCACCAGGGCAACTCCCTGTTTTTTGTTAATTAATATCTAACAAGGTCCTACAGCTGACTCCCTTTAAAGTCAAGAATGTAGGGGTGTTTGCAATTTATAGGCACACTGTGCTGAGGCCTTGTAGCAGCGATGTGTTTTGAGCAACTGCCCTGTTAAAGGAGACAGTTTGGCGTGGTGGATTTTTCATTTTTCTATGTATATGTTTTCTCTTATTCTTCCTCAGTTATCTCGGACAGGCTGTGTCGGTACTGTACATGCACAGTATTTTAATACCTTGTGCCATGATTTTTTTTTTCTTAAGCAACAGAATAGAGCCAAGAAGATTTATGGAAAATTTTTTTTCTACAGGAGTAACATTTCACTGTTCTTCTGGGGACAAAAGGAGAACTCACATTTTTTAAGTGATCAGGTTGTCGACAGTGGTTCTGTTTAAAATACAAAAATTTTATTTTTCACAGCAGGACATCCCTCAAATGTCCCAAGTACATTGGTACCAGCAGGATTTTTTTTTTCTAAATCTTTACACTTTTTGCACAGGTTTGATTTAAAATGATGCGAGGAATACAGAATACACTCTTGTTATTGCTGTTTCACTGATAAAATGTTTTACTGTCTCTTAATCTGAATATCTTTTAAGTTTTTCACAAGTTCTAATGTGTTTATCTTCTTGGTATCCTCCAGGGATAAGGAAGTACAAACTATAGTCAGGAAATGTGAGTGTGTATCCATGTGTATCCATGTCAGAAAGATTTAATAATTAGGAAACTACAACCAAATAGGGACTCCCTTTGGGAATCTCAGTCTGTACCAGATAAATGTTGCTAGGCTTAGAAATATGGACTCTTTCTTTTATAGTGAAATTTTGTACCTAAAATGTCTTCCCACTTAGTCATCCTCCTTAATCACTGCCCTGCCTTAGCTATATAGGCTGTCTTGAGGCTATACTCATTTAGGTGCAGTGACATGTGATACAGGTTCCTCTAGCATCTCCACTGTTGTTATTTGAACAGTGTTCTCGAAGGAAAATGAAATAAAAAAATCAGTATGTGCAGAAGTATGTTTCATTCCACCATGAAAAGCATATTTTTAATAGTTCACTGTGTTTTTGAGCCTTAACCCCTGCCAGAATATCTCAATAACGTAGAGATAAATAGATACTGCAATTGCCAAGCTGATTATAATTGTATGTTAAGGCAAGCAGAAAAGGTTTTTTCATTTAATTCAGTCCTGAAATCCAGTAAAAATAATGCATTCTATTTTAAGAATGAATAGTAGGTAAATAGTGTTCCATCAAAAATCTGCCAATTACTGATACTGTTTGTGTTCTCTTGATTTTTTTTTTTCCAAGTTCCTTTGTTGTAGGAGGACATCTTGGCAGAGCTTCACGTATGTGGTTAACTGCTTGCTGAGCCACAAGCAAATAATACTGTACAGTTAAGCATTTCTTCCTGCATCACCAATTTCTATTCTCTTGGGCAACAGGAGTTCAAATCTGGGCAAAGATGACAGGCATAAACCTGTCTGATTGTATTAATAACATAGAAACTGTTGCTAGCCTTTATAGTAATCTTTTCAAGTTGGTTTTGTGGTAAGTTTCTCAACCTAGATTTTGATTTTATTATACCAGCAAATAGATAGGTGAATAACTCTTGAATAGTAAAGGACGAAAGGAGAATATGTTTCCTGTTTGCAGGCTTGACAAATAAGAATTCTGCTAAAGGAGGTCAGAAAGGGTGTCTGGAAACCTTATGGGCCAAAATAATTCAGAGGTGGCTTCCAGTATACTGACAGTGGGGGTTTCCTTTTAAAACAGTGTATCCTTTTCGTTTGTGTGGTATTTTCAGTCTCCCGAACTGCCTTTTCTTGGAAATAAGAAACAATTAGTTTGAGGAAGCATAAGTTTCCCAATGAGTGTGTTCGTTCACACCTGGAATGGAACTGTGAAAAAGAATTGGCTTGCTTATCAGTTGCATGTTTTGATAAAGTTTTTTGATAAATTTTTGAAATAGTAAAATCGGTGCTGCACAGGGAAATCATACCAAGTGTTGTGTGTTCCTAGGGGGAATGACCTCAAATGGTCCCTTTATCATAACCTCGCAAAAAGCTCAAGTACCATATTTTAGATAATAGGATCTATATTTTGAGTTGTACCATTAAACTGGACTCACAGGAAAAAGAAAAATTCTATCTGAATTTACTTTTCAGTTCCTTCGTAGTTGTATTGTAATAGCAATGATAGCTAACACTTGGGAGGGTGAAGTTGTGTTACAGGAACTCTCAGGGAGCTTTTGGGAAAGAGCGATTCTGAAATTAAGATGATCCATCTTCAAGGACTTGGCTTGTTGTAATTTCTTATAGCTGTAACAAAGCATGAATTTGACTTTAGATTTCTTCAGAATGCTGCAGTAGGCCTTTATAAGCTCAGCTTCTAATTCTGTATATGCAGCGCAAGACCCAAATCCTTAGGAAGGAAAAAGACAGGCGTCTTTGGGAAATTAATTTTGTCTTTTGGAATTACTCCAGTGTCTGGACATAGTCTTGATATGGTACCTGCTGAAGAGACTTTACCTTGATTAAGAATACCATTCCCCTCAAACTGATTTTTGAAACGTCACAGCTGTGACTATTTTAAATTCTGTTCTATGTTGAAAGTATCCAAGAGATTTCTTAAAGTGTAGTACTAATCTGAGTTAACCATCAGAGGAGAAGTATCAATTTCATCTGGGTAGCTCTGTACTACCACAGGAAAGAAGGGAAAGTATACAAAGTTACACAAAGGGGTATGTTATGTTTTGCTTTACAAAATTAGGTTACAAATGAAAAAACAACAACAAACAAACCAAACCAAAAACTGTATGTTATGAGTGTATTTTCAATATTCAAGTGTTTCCCAAATATCTCCAGTGTCTCCAGCAACTTTTCCTTTCCCGCCTTCCCCCCCTTCCTTTTTTATGATTTCACCCACAAAAGGTGCTACTTGGGGAACATTCCTGAATCTCTTGTCTTTTCTGTCACTTTGTTCAAGTAGCATACTACTCTTGTCTTGCCAGGCGTTGTCCAGAAGTCTCTTTCTTGTTCTTTTAACTGATAGAAATGTATTTTTAGGTAGAGTTCTTTTTCTCCCAGCTAGGAGCTTTTGCTCTTTTATTCCTCCTTTCCTTCTTCCTTTGGAATTATCTGTTTTGTCTACCTTTTAATGTAACTTACATTGAAGGAAAGATGAAAATGCCTGGTCTTGAGGATTCTTCAATGGAATTGAGTAATTCTGGGAATTCCTTGATAGAGACATGATAGAATGCTGAATTTTCAAGGCAAAGTATGAAATTTTAAATTAAAAGAATCTTTATCACTGGGATTTTGAAACATCTACCCTGAGTTTTGGACTTGAAAAATAGTAGTCAGCCATCCTCCAGACTTCCCTTGTTTTTACATGTACTGCATTTTTATTTCTTCTTACGAAGTTAGAAAAATCAGACTGTGTATTGGACATATATTCCAACATTTCCCAGCATTTGGCTAGAGGAGCTACAATTAGTTATTTTTAGTTCCGACCAAGTTTGCAGAAATGTTCTTCAGGTTGACACTAATTAGACACTGAAATAAATACATGGTTCCGTGAAGGATAGATAGCTTTTCCAAGTGCTGACCATGGCTTTAGATAGTCACTTTCCAAAGGAGGTCTCCAAAGAGAAAGGAATTAGGGTGAGATGTTACACAAACAGTAAGAGTGTAAGCTTGACATGTATAGACCTCGGTGCCTTCTTTTTTTTCCACAGCTAATAGATGGAATTTGAAGTCACTTACTAGGCAACAAATCTGTGCATTTCAGGTACTATTTTTTCATGTATTTTCAGTTTGGAAGATGAAAATTAGATGTTCTCTCGGCCTATTTTGTCTTTCACACTCTGAAAATATTGAGGATACCAATCATATTAAAAACTTATGGATACACTAAATCAGTTGGTAACAGTTGCATGTCACTGGTTTGGCAGACTTAGAGAATAGAAAATGATGAGTTAGTTATGAGGAATAATCTGGATAATAGTATACAGTGCTTGACAAGTTTGTGATGTATATGCTATTGCAATCAATGCGTTCTTACCAAAAGCTGCTCTGTCGGGTCAGTCAGAAGAGAGATGCAAATCATTTATATTTCCTTGAAGTCTGAGAAGTGTCTTTGGTTGTGTAGCTCAGGTGCTGCAAAGAGGCAAGAAAATTTTTCAGGAAACTTTCCTTTCATAGAACAATGAGATAGTTCCATTCTTCTCAACCACTTGTGCTTTTCTTGAACCTTTTCACACAGGATTTCATGTTAAGTGCAAATCTGAAGTGTCTTGGATGGTGAACCCCCTTGCCTCTGGCTTACATGATTCTAGAATGATATCAGACTTCAGGTGTTTTTCTTACTGCAAACTTTAAATGCCTTTTTTTATTCCTGTGCTATTATTTTTTTCCCTGAAGTTGTTTGTGCTTAAATAAACAACTTATATTCTGCCAAACTAGGAAATTTCTAGTAGCTTACTACTGGGTTTTTTACTGTGTCTTAATGAGATAGCATCAGTTCCCCAACCTTTTACAGTGTTCAGGGACAGCAGCAAGTTAGCAAGAAACGGAAGGCTGGGAAATCCATTAATGATTGATTTTTATCTGATTTTAGTGTAGCAAAGAAGCTGAATGACAACTGGAAAGCGAGTTGGTTGTCTTTTTAATTCCTCACAGACAGACCTTCGATCTGATGGTCTCTTCCATGCTGTAATTCTGACAAATCTTCTTTGAACTCACAGGGAAATAACAAAGGACTGACTTTGACTGTAGCTACAGAATTTTCCTCCCATGCTTGGAGAGGATTCATTTGGGCTTTTATCCCGAGTTTGAAGGGCTCATATGAAACTGCTTTTATTGTTGCTGCCCTGTGGAAAACTGTTTCATGGACTGTGGATTTCAATATTCAGGTATGGTAATCTGCAGAACCTCAAATAAGTGGGTCTATCTAGTTGTACTTGCTAATATTTTTACTTCAAGTTCACATTAATAAAAGTATCTCAAGTACCAGCTCAAGTTTGTATTATAACTCTTCCAAAGAGCAAAACAATGGAGAACATTACATCAAATAAAATCTTTTCGGTTATCTTCCCTCTCTCTCCTCCAACCTCCCCAAAACGTTAAAGAGAGCTAGCTGTATCTCTCATCACCCACATCTCTACTGTACACTGCAGTGCCTTGGAAACAAAGAGCACACGAATGGAATCAGGTGGCAACATTGGCTAATCACAAAATCTAGTTGTCTAACAGGCCTTAGCAGCCATGTTTGGGATTGCTATAAGGCTTCACATCAGAATCACAACTCCAGCATTTCCTATAAGTGGATATGCAGAAGAGGGCAACAAAGCTGGTGAAGGGCCTTACGAGGAGCGATTGAGGGAGCTGGGTCTGTTCAGTTTGATGAAGAGGAGGCTGAGGGGGGATCTCATCATGCTCTACAATTACTTGAAAGGACATTGTAGAGCGGTTGGTGCTGGTCTCTTCTCACAGGTAATTAGGGACAGAACCTGGGGAAATGGTTGCAAGTTTGGGGCAAGTTTAGGCTGGACGTTAGGAAGAAATTCTTCACAGAAAGAGTGGTCAGACACTGGAACAGACTGCCTAGGGAGGTGGTTGAGTCGCCATCCCTGGATATGTTCAAGTCTCACTTAGATGTGGTGTTGGGTGATACGGTTTAGGGGTGACCTTGTAGTGTAGGGTCAATGGTTGGACTTGATGATCCCAAGGGTCTTTTCCAACCTGAATTGTTCTATATGATTCTGTGATATTCACTAGGATGTCAGTGCATCCCTAAGTTACTGCCGTGTTTGGGGAATGTGTTTTGCTTGTCCTCCTCTCTTGGGATCTTGCAGCCAGCTGTACCTGTACGCAGCGGTACGCAGTGGGAATTTGCTGGTTTTGTCTTTAGGCCAATTGTGTCCCTGTTTGACTCCATCTACTCTGCGAAGTTTGACATACTCTCTTTCCCAAAGTAAATAGTGTTTGGGGTTTCGTTGTTTTGTTCATGCTGTTTCATCCCCACTGAGGAATGAATAGAGCTGTGTTGTAACCTTGATTCTCAGTTTACTTCCTTCACTCTTAAACCTTGTCACAGTAACAGTGTTTCAAATTCTCTTTGAAACCAGCACATGCCATCCAAGTTGTGGTATGTGAAACCTAATGTTAGGCAATTTACCATATTGTCAGAGGGATTGTATGCTAAGCTGGGGTGGGGAGGCTAGCGCAGTGTGTTTTGCAGAGCTGTGCATTTTTAAAAACATCAGCCTGATCCCTGGCATATCACTTGTACTTACAGAAGAGGGCACGGTCGTATACCTTCAGACAAGATGCTTTTCCAGATATTACACCCAGCCTGAGTTCATGTCAGACAAGTCAGGTCATTGCTACAGAGCTATTGAGGTATTCAGAAGAGTAACTTTATTTATTCCAGTGTTTCATTCTTTTTATCAGATCTAAAGCTCTTTGAAGGTGTACTACTCTTCATTTACTGATCACAAAATTAGTTACTTTAAAAAACTTCTCTGGGGGAAAAGAAAATGTGACTGCCCTAAAGTTCTCTCTTTCCCCTCCTCCCCCATTAGTTCAAGTTAAAACTACTTTCATTGTATTTTGAAGCAAACTCCATCATTTAAATGATTAGTATCTATTTTAATCATGTGATACGGTGACAATCCTTTTAATTTTTTGATATTGAGAGATACGTATTTGTGAATAAAATTTATCACTGTCAGTTACCTTGCAGTAAGACCTAAATATGTTGCCCAGCTCGCACACGTGCTAGATGTTACCAAAATTTATGGAAAGAGGGCTAGTACGTACAATATTTTGCCCCAATAGTTCTCCAGCCCAAAGCCATTGGTGGCTCAGGGACTTCGATTCATGGGTATTTAGTAACCCGGAGTGAATTTCTCTTCAATGGACTTGTCCAGTCTACCCTTTGAACAGGGAATTTCGTACAATGTCTTGCATGGGCATCCACCTCCTTTGGGTTTTGAACCTAGCTTCTGTTAGTTTGGTGTAATGCTGACTGCTACACTTGTATTGGAAGAGACAGCAACTACTCAATGCTTATTCACATTTTCCAGATCACTCATCATATTATGGTTCTCAGTCATACTCCTGCTCTCATTTTCTGCTTTCCAGACTGAATTGTCCTGCAGACAGCTTTCTACTTCTTTCCTCATAATCCCAGCCGTTTTTTTATTTTTATATTTTTTTTATTTGGTGCTGAACTGACATTTTAACCCAACTGTCAGTCATAACCCCAAGATCAGCTGAAAGTTCAGCTTGGTCTCTATCATTTTATATTTCTTTTTTCCACGTGTGTCACTTCCTGTTCATCTGTGTTAAATCTCCTATTCCTTGCTATCATCCAGTTCCATTCCAAATCCCATTTATTGCTCATCACAGTTGGAACTTGTCTTGACTACCCTCGATAGCATATTGCCACGGGACAGCAGCCACCTGGCAGCTCACCTCCCTGCCAGGTCATTTATGAACATTTTGCGCAACACAAGTCACTACTAAAGCCCCCTGCTGAGTTAACTCCTCTGTTAGAGCTAATTATTTACTCACTTCTTAGGGACTCTTTTCAAGAGCTGCAGCAGGTATGTGAGACAGGACTACCCCTAACTGGGAAGGAATCAGCACAGCTTTTTCATAGTGTGTATGCATGCATGCATGCTGGAAGGGAAGTTCTGAAATAAGGACATTCCTCAGTTTTAGGCAAATGGGTAATGTCCTTACAGAAACAAACCTCAACTTTCATCATGGATTTGTTATTTCCATGGCCACCTCCTTTAATACAGTTTTCTCTGAATGGAAAACCGTATCTTTTCTGTGCTTGAAAACACTGGTGGCGATTTTCTGGATGCAGGTGGCTCTTAGGGAATACTATCTGTTAACGTTAAATTTACAGTGAGTTTTCTCCCTTGTGGTGCCTATCATCAGTGCAACACAGAGTGCGGTGCTTGAGATGACCTGCATTGACTCCAGTGAGGGACAGCCAGTCTGATCATCCTTGTGAGAAACTATAATGAAAGGTGTTGGGTTTTTAAAAAAAAAAAAAAAAAAAGAAAAAGTAGTAGATCTAGGTTCAGGAGTATCATGTGCACTTACCAAAATAGAAACAGTTTCAAGTCCAGAGAGTTGTAACGTTCAAATAGGTGTAAACAGCAGTTTCTGCTTTGTGCTGGAGGGGTTTTGCACTGCAGGAGCTGACTGTTCTTGCGTAACAGGCAATTGTTTTATAGTAAATCAGTAGCAAATCAAATGGTGAGTAAGTTTTACTAGAAAATCTTGCTAGACAGAACTCTCTGAGTGCAGGTTCCTATTTTTCTTTCCTTTTCTCTCTATTGTGTAAAACCAGAAAAATCTGCTCAGTTTTCTGAAAAGTGGTAGAAGAAACAAGAACAGCAAGGGCATGTGTGAGCTCTTTGTTTGCATGATGTTTTTTAGGTAGCAGTGGAGTTGGGGAACACTTGAGGAAGACTAGTTTCTGGAAAAACAGGACCTTTGCTGATACATGCATTTTGTACTCTTTTTATATTCAAACTAGAGGAGATGGGCAGAGTACAAAACCATTTTCCAACTTATGAAGTGATGGTAAAACTTCCATATTTTCTGCTGTACCTAGTGAGTGTAGGCAAGTTTTTATCACTTTCTGGTATTTTGACCATTCTTTTCCCTGTGTTGATTCATTCACCTTCTTTTCCCACCCACTGAGCAAGATTAGTAAACTTCCTGTGAAACTACCAGAAATCCCCAGAGCTTTTTCTCTACTAAAAGCTCCTAGCTCAGAGAAAAAAAAAAAAAAAAAAAAAAAGGTAAAACTATCTGATGGACGCTTTAAAATTTTACAGTGTGGATACTGGCCACGAAGAGATTCATAAATACATAGCATGTCCAAAACTAAACTATAAAGACTAATGCATTCCTACTGTGGAGCTTTGAGGGAGAGAAAAAGTCATATCTCTAAATTTAGAGGAGTTTGTCAGATATTTTCAGTGGTATTAAGCAACTCCTGCTTTCCAGTAAAGCTGGAAGCTGGGAGAGTTAAGAACCTTTGAAATTTGCTGCAGTTGGAAATTGCCTCATGTTTTCCGTTATAAATCTTTTTCTTTTGTTTCTTTTATTGAGAAATTTTTCAGTTGTGGGCTGAGGTTTTCCATATGAGATAAGTGCTTCAGATGATTACTGTTTTGAAGCTTCTTTAGTACTAGCATATTTGTCTTACTGATTCAGATTTCCCTCCCTCAGAGACATCAATATTTTTTTCTGTGAGTCAAGTTATACCCTCCTCTGGCACCTCAGGTTTATAGAACTTTATATGAACTTACTCTTTTGAGTATGCACCTATGTGCCCTAATGGTAAAGAGAGTAGATTACTAATATTACATTAGCAGTCTTGGGGTTGTGGTTAAGAACGCATTTGTACAAGCTCTTGCAACAGTGGTTTTGACAAATGATTTACCTAATGGCACGAAGTTTCCTGTGCTTATTCTCATTCAGGAAGCATATGAAGAAAAACTGTTCATCTCTAAGAACTGCACGTGCAATGTGCATGTAATCAGTTGTTTTTCACTTTTCTATTTAAGCTTTCAGGTTGATCATTTGAGTTGTTTTGGAGGTGGAGGTTTCTTTGCATTGCTGTAGTTTTCTGCATAGGCTGAGGATGATGTCTTGGCTCCGTTCCTGCTGGTAAGCTCTGCCAAGGACTTCATTGGAATCGTAATTCCTCCTTAGATACTTCATGTGGTGGGAAACCATGGTTATTTTTTAATATTTCTAAGAAAATTAATTTTCTTTCCTATAAAATTATTATGATCATGCCTGTGCATACAGATATGTGTCATTTCTGCCCTCCAAACTTTTTTTTGAGCCTGCTGGCCAATTTAAAAAAAAAAAAAATTAGCAGGAGGGTAGAAGTCTTAGAGTTCCTATAGTTTCATGAATATAACCACTTAGAAGAGGCAGATTCTGAAGCCCCTGCATAACTGTGTTCTGTGAACAGAGATTTAATATGGGAGAAATAAGTTATGAATATTCTAATCCTAGGAAGTGCTTTAGTCAGAATTCATGCCTTATTAAACATCAGAAAAAAAACCCCTCTCTTCAGTCAAGATTTGTATCCTGAATGTATTCTCTGATGTCTTACAAGGCATGAACACCGTTTGAAGCTTTTACTTTGGCAGAGGCATTTAGGACATCTTTCCTGTGTGGTTTCTCTGATGTTTAATAAGGAGTGAACTCATGCTGTGCTGTGGCTTTAACACAACTCAGTTTAAAAGTCAGTCCAATGCGGTGTAGAAGTCCATTAGAAACCAAACTTTGTTACTGTGTTACCCATGAACTTCCTTGTGATTTATGCTGGGAATAGTCCAAATATAAGCAAATACAGATAGGTAGGCATTGACTGGCAGGTATTCAGGAATAAATGAAATAGAGAGATTACATCCTTGGAATATTATAGCTGATGTTTACACACGTAAAACTCATGCAGTATGAAGAAGTAATTTGTTAACCTTTAGGAGGTCGTGTCCACATGTTGGTGTGGTAACACTGTGTTGTTACAGCACGTGTGCAGAAAAGGACCATATTACTATTCATGTGGAAACTAAAACTGGAAATTGTGATCCTTCTGGAGTTTTCGGAAAAAGAAAATAAAAGTGTTATTTGACTTCCTATTACACTTTTTGTGTACAAACCTGTGTATGAGGTTCATACAAATACAGATGGTTTTATGGGTAAAGGAAATACTTTATCACCAAATTCAAATAGACCTTCAGATAAGAATTTACATGTTCAAGGTTATAATAACTGAAATCTGTATATAGTGAATTTTACCTAGTATATACAAATGCCAAGGTGGAACCAGTGCATTTAAAGAAAAACAACAAAATAAGAGCAACTCTGGGATTTGTTGTCCTTCCTGAAGTCAGAATTAAGTAAGTTTTTTTTGAAGACCCCCATCTTGCTATTTCTTTCTTTTTGACCATGAATATAATATATTGGGTACATAGATCCAAATCCCACAGCTTTAAGAACATTTTTATTTTAAATCAAGGTGAATAAGAGTTTTTACCTAAGCAAAAGTGGATCAAATATGTCATTCCTTCATTCACATGAAGAAATAGTTGGGTTTCTTTAAACCCTATGGTTGATTCTTAATCTGAAATGAAATTGAGCATGTATCGTGTCCTGGAACTGCATTGTCACCCTGAGCTTGTAATGAAAGATGGAAAGGTTTCTCCAGTGTCAGTGTAACCCCTGTAATTTTTAAGGAAAATTAACTTTGACCAGTAGTCAAAGAAACACTAACTATAGTAGCAGTTTTTAAAGGCAAGGCCTCTGGGGATTTGGAAGAAGGAAGCCCATTGAACAGAGGCTATATACAGGAAAGTTTAGAATTAAATTCAGAACTATAATTTTTTATTCTTGTAGGATCAGTGTGATTTTCTTTTTTAACTCCGACTTTGCAGCAGGCCTAAAATCTTTGTATACTAACACATTCATTATATTCACTTAAAAGCATCCAATAATGGCCTGTGTGTTGAAGATATGATTTCTGAGAGCCTCAGTCTTTACAACAAAATGATAACCTAAGCATGGAGAAGCCCCAAAGCAGCTATTCCTGCCCCAGGAATACTAAAATAGGGTTTATAGATTTAAGTAATACTGAAGGTTTCATTTTTAGATTCTTTAGTCAATTCAGAAATAACACTTGTGACAAACCTTCAAAATAAAAAAAACTTGCAGAATTGTCTAGATGTGAAATCATGAGCTTCTGCAATTACAGATAGATAGTGTAGCTGGTGTACAATATCTTCTTTAAATTTTGTAAAGTGAGAAAATAGATATTCTACCTTAAGAGCTAGTATCCAAGGGAGTTTTTTGATGCTGTGCCATTATTACCTGATGGAAGGAAGAATTTTGGATAAACTGAGATGACTCGATAGTAAACCCCGTCTTAACCAGTGCTGAGGACCTCATTGAGAAATTCTGGTCGAAGTCAGCTTCTGAAGTAGTCATGAGTTCTACTTCACGTTTATTAACATGTAGTAGCATTCATTCCCTAACATAAATCATATCACAGATTGTATATAAATAGATTTGCAGCAGTCTCTGCACTATATGCAAATTGTATTGTGTGTTGTTAAAACACTTTACATCTTTAAAGTGAAAGATATTTTAACAAGACATAGTACTATTTTAGTGCTTTTATTTTAAATATTCTGATGCTCTGTGTTTTTTTCTGTGGCTCTTAGCCATGTCTCTTTTCTGGCTTTAAAAGTATGTCACATTTGAACTAAATTATCCCAAGGAAATAGCAAACGTTAATTATGAGTTATATCATGAAGAGGTGTAGCCTTCTGATTTAAACTGAAAGTATGGGCTGCTGCCATTTTTAAGGCATTTTTCACTTTGTAACTACTTTACAGAAGGTCAGATGTTGTTCAGGTCTTATTCTGTAAGTATAAGTCCTTTATTTATTTCTCTAGTCTGCAAAGACTGGGAAAAAATGGCTGTGATTTTCTTCTGAATTTAACCACAGAAACTATTGACAGAAGTGGGTTAAAACACAATTTGAGGCTTCCAGTGCAGTGTAGTGACTTGATGTTAAAATGGAAGCATGCACATGTGAACAAAAGATCTTGAAGAGGAAACAATCAATTTTAGTCTGTACAATTTAAATATATTATTGTAGTTTGTTTTGGAGTTGCAGTGATTTATCAAATGTGTTGACACCACTTGGAAAAAGTTGATCATGCAAGCTGGAGGTTGCCAATCATTGTGTTATTCAGTGGCAGGAATGGAGGTGGTGAGAAAAATTAAGCTGTTTGGTGGCACAGCCTCTTTCTTAAAGACTTTGAAGAAACAAACTTTAAAGAACTTCAGAGAAATAAAAGTACAGGATATCCAAACATATACATGAATAACACGGAAAATTCCAACACCATGCTGATATTTACTACTGGTAGAAAGAGCCAAATGCAATTAGAATATAAACATTCTTAGCCAAAAAATAGAATATATCCACCTTGGGCATAAATTCTTTTTCTATAACTTGTTGATATGCTAAATTGGAATAAGTTACTTAGCCATACAAGATAATTGTAACAGCTTCCTAATCATGATCACAAATAGGAGAGTGTTAGCAGCCACTCTTCTTATGATTTAATAAAAAAAATTATATCATATATTGTATAATGGGTGAAAAGCTGCTGAATCGTTGAAGTGATTTGAGTGAAGGAAGAGTTCTGTTAGAATTTGTTTAAATGCCAAGTCAATTAAAAGGAGATCATTCCATACAATAGAGAAGTTGAAGGAGAGAAAAAAAAAAAAAAAAAGGCATGCTAAAACAGTATTCCTTTATGGAAAACTTTATAAAAGAACATGTAGAAATATTGGCAACACCTCATAGTCTTCATCAGACTGAGTGATTATCAGCCTATAATCTAGAAGTCTTAATATAACTAATAATAATACTGAGTAAGGTGTCAGAAAATTGGGGCAAACAAAGCATGAATACAATGGGATTTGTTACACGATTTATCTTGGTAAAGAAATCTCTGTTGACTAATGGTAGATCTTTTACTTAGAAATAAGCCACCATTGACGGAAAGGTTTCTTTGAAGTAATTCTCCTGTGCATCTTAATGTTAGTTCATAGAAGGTGCTCATTCGATTACTTGTATTAACGTTTTTAGTTATCCTTTTATAGTGTTTTTGTAGCACTGTTACTTTTACACTGCTGTTGCTGATGCATTAATACCAGATACAGAATTCCATAGGTGCTTTTGATTTTTGAAGGGATAGAGGGAAAAACTAGTTGGGAAAGAAAACAGAGAAATTATTTTGTAATATTTTAAGGGTGAGGGAATAAGAATGCAGGATTTATTCTAATTTGTATTTTAATCCATTTGTTTGTTCTTATTGAAAGCTTCTCTCATTAGTGCTTGAGGCAGTGTAACATTTCCTTTTTTTTTTTTTAAGTTATCTATAGGACTTACAGACTTAATGTAATTTCTGAAAGAAAAAACAGATTTTAAAATGTAGAATCCTACTATCTTCAGTAGAATGTAAATTATGTAAAAGCTGAAAAGCTTTCTGGAAATTACATTCTTCAACTAAAAAAATGCTAGTTTATCAAAGCATCTGATATTTATTTGTAAATAATTCTACTTGCATATACCATTTAGGCCACTCCATTATCTAAGCACTCAGCTTGCAAATATTAAACATTAAGTAATATTGGTTAAATCCTTAAATGGTGATAAGGTATTCTGTGGTAAAGTTGGAATTTTTGTCTTTTAGTGACCATGTGCATATTTGTAGTTTCTCAGGGCAAGAGGGCCTGTGCTAAAAGAGGCTTACGGGATGCAAGTGTGTGCATTTGACTTGGGTCTGATGGTGTGTGGATGTGCACTGTGTGCTTTCGTCTCTCCTGGGAAAAGGGAATCTTTGTGAAATGGATTTTTGCTCCACTGTTTGTCTTACAGTACATTCTGTGTGAACAAAGTCCAGGCATCGGTGAAAACAAATCCTGAGAATGCTTACGTTCACCTTTGAACTAAGTATTACTAAGGTGCAAATTATGAAATTTGCAGTTTCTCGGGAGTGTATGGAGTCCCTGCTTTGATTTTTACATAATGAAGACCTGTGGTTTTGTTTTCTGGCTTTCCTTTTTTGTTTTAAAAGTAGACCTCTGTCTGCCTTGTTACAGAAGGAACGTTTGTTACCTCTTGATGTAAAACAGAGTTTCAAAGTGCCAGCGTTTTCTGAGAATTGTTCCATCTTCCCACCTACTGAAGGCTGCCTTTGTGTGCTGTGATACATAGCTCTGCTTCCCTGTTTTGAAGAGAATATATTAGGGTGAATATTGAATTATTTATGTCCATAGGAACAAAACACGCTTACCCAAATGCCTGTGGTAAAGATTCTGAAAGGGGCTGTAAAAACCATCCGAGCAGATTTGTATCGTCTTGTTAAGTGCGTAAGGCTTTAACGTGGTTCTTATTAGCTCGTCAAACCGCAGAGGCTGTGTTTACATGAAAAACTTACGTTCTCTTGCCTTGCGTCCACATGTGAACATATTTGGCTTACATAAAACCTGTGCTCACTAGGCCTCTTGGAGCAGTTAGCAGGAGCACCAGACCAGACTTGTAGCATTCCACATCGTTTGTGAACATAAGATAAAACCAATTTCAAGATCTGAGCAAGAATGCCCCTTAATCATGCTGCATACACATGGAGATCAGTGTCAGAAGCCAGATGTACGAAAGAAAAACATTTTTCTCTTCTAACTTTCTGCCTCCCTCAGGCATTCTTATCGATGACCCAAATGCTCAACTTCATATCCACACGTTTTCCAGCATGTTGCTCTCGTTTCATTTCTGAAATTTTTCTGCAAGATTTCTTATCCTCTCAGTACTTTGCCTTTCTTCATGTAAGTTAATCAAATGTGATGCTGATGGTGCATGGCATGGGATGTTTCTTACAGAAAAAGTTTCTCCAGATAGAAGAGAGCTACAAATGTGGAATGCTGTCTAGCCTATGTGGGAGAAGTCTAGAACATAGCATTATTTTAGCACAGAAGCAAAAACCAGCATGCTTGCAAAATCACTGTGTCAGTGGAAGTGTTAGACATTAAGCAGTATCAGGAAAAGATTAACAGTAAGAGATAATTACTGTAATTTGACTGGTAGATTAGGGAACATAAATAAAAGAAGGAACAATATAAGCAAGTGTAGTCATAAAACTAACAGGCTGGAAGTTGTAGGAAATTAATTGTTCTTCAGAAAAAAGGTGAAAACAGTAGGCAAGGCAGGCAAAGAAGTTCTACAATTTTTTGAGAGACTAATTTTTTCTGGTTCATGATAAAGACACTGCTGTTTAGCTGGGCTTAGTACAAGTAGTAGAAAATTACCTGCCATGTGAACAGACATAGTAACCTGGCTGTTACTGAGTGCATGCTGGAAGATTGATAAGAAATTTTAGGTATATAGGGCATATATTTGTAAATACATGAATAACTGTTATAAGATTGTATCAGTTATGTTTCCCACTTTATGGATGGATGATAAGAAAAGATTCACGTGGATTTGTGACAAATATTCTGTTCAATGAGATTGTTTGGGAGATCTCCATCACCAAAGAAGAATGGATTGTAAAAGAGCAGACTAGTATCTGTGTAACATACCACCCAGGCTTCAGTGCAGAGGAATTTTCAGTGATCTTCACCATAAATACTCAATTCTTAAATTAATTTGTTGAGTCCTGCTGTTTCAGAGGAGAATGCTGCTCACAGCACACCAGTGCTCTAGTCTTCTTTTTCTTGTTATTTCAAAAGTTTATCTTTCTCCAGCTCTTATCTTCGTGCTACGTATAAACCATTTTTAGTTCCTTCAAGACAGCCCTTCAAGTCAATATATTTTTCCCTTGATACAGAAGAGCCAATGTCCAGTGTTTTACTTGCTGCTTTAAAGACCCTCTATATTCACAGTTAATGTTTTTTTCCTGAAAAAAAATACTGTTTTCTCTCCTCTTTTTAAGTGTATCTGCAATGTATCTTTATAAATGTATCTGCAGTGCAGGTAATGTTGTTAAAAGTATGCTTTGGAAGGACAGGAGGTTGAAAAGTAAGTGTTCAGATAACAGACTCAACTTTTCCTCCTTCACAGTCCATGTGAAGGAGAAATAGGGGTAGTGCATAATTTTAAACAAGTTCCTGGTTTTCTGTCAGCATCTCAAATCAGTGCAAAATGAAAAAATGTTTCTATGAGGGTACAATTCATTCTTTCTTAAGCCAAAATCTTGTTCTCCCTTAGTTGTGACAAGTCTCCAGCCTCTTTCACACTTGCTCTTCTTCCTGAGCTCTATATAGAAGACGACCTGCAGTAGGTTTGGCTGCATGGTCTTTCTCGTGGCATCTTAAATCGTGTCTTTAATCTTTACAGCTTTTTAACTTTTTTGGAAGTAAAAACAAAATAGGACTGCAGAGTGTTCTCTTTCTTATCTGCCCATGTTGCTTATCTGTACCTTTTCTGTTCAGTGATATTTGCTGCTGCTCCTTTTTTCTGAGTCTTTCCTACAACTTTTCCTCATCATTTAGGTTTTTTTTTTCTTTTCGCTGTAATTTCTTTATTGCATTTAATTATTTGTGAAACTCTTCTTTGACTTCATTCAGTTTTCTCTTAATTTGTTGCCAAGATTCCTTTAAGAAATATGTATAATGCTTTCAAAATACATACTTCTCCATTATAAGTGTTTAAGTCTTAAGTTTCCTTACTGCAACCTGTGTTCTTCCTCCCCTCTTGTTCAGTCTTAGCTTTTCAGTTCCTTACTGTGCTGTGTAGTGTGAAATACTGTACTGTCAGATATCTTTGAGACAGGAACTGTGCCCTCTTGTTTAAACTATGAGGTATCTAGCATCTTGTTCAGGTCTTCTTATAACTGTTTTCCTTAAACAATACTGTGCTGATGGAGAAATAGTATTCATAACATATTGTGGGGGAGGGAGAAACAAAACTACTTTTCTGAGATAATAAAAAGCATCTCTTACATTCAATTCTTATGTCGTTTGTTATGGATTTTCATTATTTATTGGTAAAAATGATTGAGCATATTAGATTTGCAATACAGCTTGCTCTGGTTTTATTTTTGCAGAAGAACCGAGGGGAGCATAAATTTAGGAAGGTGCAACACAGAATCAACATTTGTCAAAGTTTTTGAGCCTTGTAAGAGAGAATCATACTCTAGCCTATGGAACATCTCATGTTTTCTTTTTGAACCTGTCCATACTGTGTAATGAAAAATAATTATATATTTTAAGTACAAGGAGTTTTTTAATAATTTGAATCAGTTTGAAATATTTTGCTTTTATACTTTTCACTTTGGTTTTATATTGTCGGAATGAGTAAGTGACCAGAATTTCTATACTTTGGAGTGTTTTAAAGACTGGTATTGTTGACACCAGTTAAGTTAACCTGTATCTTAAACTACTGAAGCCTTGCTGATAATTTCTGTTGCACTTGCTTGGTCTTTTTTCTGAAGTTTGTACCCTGAGGTTTGGTGGAAGTCCCAGAGGCCAATCAAGTCTGCTGGGCTGCCTGCCCACCTAGGCTGCTGTTGTAACCTACCAATCAGTTTACAAAAGTAGGCCCTGTCACCCAGCGAAGAAAGGGGTGTGATGACTGTTGTAGGCAGTGTGCTTATATACTGCGTGCTGCTGCTGTATAATGTGAAGTGTCCGATCAGCTGGCGAATCAATGTTATCCTCCTGTGGATTTGTTTTCTTCAGAGAACGTGATAAAAGATCCGTTTTCCATCTCTGGCAGCCCTGTTTTTCGCTCATTCAGCACATCAGTGGAAACCTCTCAGTTCCCTTTATTCAGAACCTTTTTGCATATAAAGACCCATTAAGCAAAGGAAATATCCCTTCAGTCCTGATTTATCCAATACAAAAGAAATACTGGTATTTTCAGACTTCTATAGTATCAAGTAGCAGTAAGAAAAGCTTTATTCTGCAAGAGCATCTGTTCTTTCTCCTTCCATCTCTGAGTCTGGCTCGGGAAGGGGAGAAAACAAACATATTCTCATTTAATTATAGGGTTAGTTATCTATTCATCTCATGCTTCTTGGGGTTTTTTTTCACATTAAGGAGGAGTAGAAGGGCTCCTATGCCTGTGAATCTTGGATCAATATTGGATACCCTGAGCTATGCTTTGTGTTTAAGTCTGTTAGAGTAACATCTGCTAGAACTCAGAATCTTTACAGTTTATGTAAATTTTTCCTTGGTATAGCCACCTTGTCTAAAATTGGAAATCCATTACAGAAAACAGCGCACTTTTTTGACAATGTTACCTGAAGCAGAATATAGAAGTTGGAATAGCCCAAACAAAGCAGTATTCATTAACATTTATTGATGACTTCATCTCACAGGTTTTATGCTATTCTATGAATGTTATTAAACTTCAGCGTACTTCAGTATAAGCATCTGAACATCGTAGATGGGCAAGCAGGGAGGCAGACTGGTTGCAATAATTTGCTAGAATGTATGAAGTCAGCAGAAGAGCTGCAAATAAAACTCAGCAAGGCTGACTTACAGTTTCCTGCACAGTCTGCGAAACCTAAAATACATTTTGGTTTTAGTATTTGCTTTTTTACAGTGATTATTTTGTATTTTTTTCCAGTCACTAGTCAGGAGGAGCTCAGAGGTATTTACCTTGAATCTCTAGTATGTCAGGAAAAAAAGATGGTATTACCCTTTCTGCTCTGATGGCTAGATACTTAGTCTGAGTTTGACCGGAATTCTTTCTTCAAATAAGTATATTTGGCATATATTTCCATCTAGGTCTTTGTGATTGTATTTTTTTTTTCTATATGCTCAGCAATGTAGAGACTGCAGATTATGTCTCTTAGCTGAAAACACACGTGTATTTTACCAGTGCTGAAGTAGAAATAATATTAAATAAAAACTGTTTCTTTAAAAATAGAGTGCAAACTTTTTTTTTCTGGGCACGCTTTACCTTGTAGTAGATTTCAGTGGACAAACAATATGTTAATTATGTTTAAGTGGAGTATTACTAGAAAGGGAAAGATGGAAGCACTATTCCAAGGCTTCTGCCAAGCACCACGTTGTTTTTGTGATAGGGAGGATTTGGTTATGGTCGAGCAAGTCTGAAAAATGGTAAACTGACAGAAAATCTGGGATCATGGTTGGTAAGGCAGCTTTTGTGGTCACGTGCTTTTATTTGATGTGGTTCCTCCTGTCTCCTGTGCCAAATGGTGTAATGTGCTAAAGTGATGAAACTGCAAAAGAAAAAAAAGTAAACTACTTATTTCAGCAACAAAGGAGGAGAATGGGGAAGGAGATCAAAGCCCATAACGTGAGTCTCAAAACAGGAAAAAAGAGCAAAAAGAAGGGAATTTCTTTGCACATGCTTCAAGCTAATTTTGCTTGTAGCTGTCGTGAGTAATAAACCCTTTAAATGCTTGTGCAGGTCTGCAACATGCTTGAGTTTTAACGTAAGGCAGATGAAAACTTAACAGAGAGTTAAGGGTGTATCCTGGTAAAAGCCAGGGCTATAGTCTATAAAGTCTACTTTCTATCACTGCTATATAGAATGTGTTTTGACACTGTCTATCTTGAGAGAAAAGTTCTTAGTTATTTTAAACCAATATAAGAAGTCTTTCTATGCAGAGGCAAGTTTTTTGTTTATTTACATTTGCAAAGCTAGACAAATCTTCAGCTGTGTGGTTCACAAACACTGAAATTGTCATTTCCTTATTTTAAGTGGAATTTTCAGAAAGAATACAATGGATTAGGAACATTGTTGAGCGCAGTCGATATTATGTACCATCTTCTTTTGGTATAAAGCTCTTTGTGTTCAGGGATAAGAATGATTCTTCTTAGAGTACTGGACCTCCTTCCCAAATACGTGTCTTTTTACTCTTTCCTCCCTTGGAGCAGAAGTGACCACCATTGTACAAGGTAACCTCCTTTTAAGAGCCTGAAACTTCTCCTTAGATGTTCTTTTCTTTGTGATAGTTCTTTCAAAGAAAAGCTTAAGCAGTTTTGGGCATACAGAATGGTACCACATAAAAGCAAAAGAGAATGCAAAAAATATAAACAGTATTACATGTGTGGAGCTGCTTTTAACTATAGTACCTTCACCTGTGTTAGCACGGAGCTTTATAAATTGTGATATTTTTATTCTGGTGGGACCCTGCAAGGTGTATAGAGTAGTCTGAAACAATTCTTGTTTTTCAGAGTCTGCTCCAAAGTTTCCCAGCAGTCTAGACCCGTGTTTTTTCTCCTCAGAGTAAGGAGGAAGCACAGTGGATTGCAGGGAAGAGTTGGGGTGAATGAAAAGAGTTTAGGGGAGCTAGGCAGGCCCAAGAGAGCGTTGGGGAGAGGTGTAGGGAAGGGGGTGGGGTAGGAATGGGAGTACGATTATCTTCCTTCATGCTTCTCAGTCTGCCATGCCAAACCACCCAGTCTTCTGAGCCTGGGGCTTGAAGGCACCCTTCTTCTCTAGTGAAGTGATGTTTTTAAGGAAGAGGATATAACTGGTTCTTTACACATAAATAGCCAAGAACAAAAAACAGTCACTTCCGTAAACCTGTGGATTAATGCTATGCCTTTTTTTTCTTTTTTTTTTTAAATGATAATTTCTTGAGAAAAAC
>NW_009703113.1:71791-74236 GCF_000703405.1 Apaloderma vittatum | reverse complement strand
GAAAGAGTTTTGCATTTTGTATGCAGGCTTGAATAAATAGATCTATTGAGAGACAGAGCAAGTCACTTGGAATGCGCCAGTCAACAGCAGAAATGAAAACATACTCCAGCTACACGATCTGCGCTTCTATTTCAGCATGCCACAGAACAAAACTGCTACTAATATGCAAGCTGACTGCTGCTCTTGTTGAATTCAGTTCTGAGTCCATCAAAAAATTTATTTTAATTCGCAGACTGTGGATCAGAACCTTGTTGTATCTGATGCTCTGGAAACCCAGGAAGGCAGGAACTTGCTGCAAAGGAGTCTCTGATCTGTCTTAAAATGAGGTGTATGAAGATGGTTCACAGAGCTGAGCAGTTTAGAGGAACAGCAAGTGAATAAAATGCTGAGTCCCACAGATCTTTATGTTCCAATGTGTTTATGCAAACTTATCTCATAGATAGGTAGATCTGTCATGTATTTCTCGTCATCTGGTAGCAGTCCTAATGAAATAGCGCCCACTAAGACTGTTGCTTCATGAATTACAGTAAATTATAGAAAGCCATTATCAGAATCTGTGAGAATTTTAGCCTTTAAAAAGTAACAGGTTACTGGAACAAAAATTATGTAAAGATCAAACACAATTCAATTAGTTGTGTAGAAACTAGAGATACTCTGGCAGCTCTAGGGGAGCAATATTAATTAATCTGTGTTTAAAACCAGAACTTCCTCTTAATATCTGTTTTTGTTGTTTGGGGTTTTTTTGTTTGTGTTTTATGTTTGGGGTTTTTTTTCATGTCATTAAAATGAATATCACCAAACCTGAAGGCGTGAGGTTATAGTTGGTTTTCATCCTCGGTATAAAAATGTGTTTTATTTTTGAGGGATGTGTAACAGTGATACCAAGCATGAAAGCTTAATCGTGAACAGAGGGGTTTAAGATCTGTGCTCCAAGAGTCCCAGCTGTCTGGAAAGCAGGTCTGACGTGCAGTAATCTTTAGCTTGTACTGGTGAAATTTATTGGCAAATAGAATGTCGTTGACTATAAAAGGTTTCTTATGACATTTTTTGTCTTACATGATTGGTTTTGATTGGGTTTTGAGGGACCTCAAAAAGCCACACTAGATACTGAGCTGCATGCTGTACATGCACCTTTTACAGGCTCTTCTTACTGGACATTGAGTAAGTCACATCTTTCATCATCTGCAGGTTTATTATTTGTTGTTATAGCCTCTTGCCTTGTCTCATGATCATGAGGTACTGCAAGTTTGTTGCTTCGGTACAACAAAGACATTGTATAGCATAATCAGGTCAAACTCTGAGCAGTAGATTCTTTGCATGTTTAAAAATATAAATATCATTTTCATAAGGCAGATGAACTTTAATTGCTGAATGTTTATAGAAAATTTTGAGATGGTCAGAGGCAAGGTCCTGTGCAAGTGCAGTATTTTATTAAAATAATAGGCAGATTCTCTGACCCAATAGAGGGAACAAAGTTGCCTGTCCACTCTTAATTTTCCCTACCCATAATTATTTCTACAGAACATAAATTACGTATTGTACAGCTTTATTCTGTTGTAGAGGATAATTATACTAGAAATTCCAGCCTTCTTTCTGTGGAGGGACCTCTTTCTCAGAAGCCACACCTTGTAGCAGTCTGTTTTCCATTTGAGAAGGCTTTATTTGCCATTTATGTCAACAAGTTTATGGACTGACTACTTTCAAAAGATGGGTACAGGTAAAATGGGAAGCCCTTATTCACAAATCATAGTAATTCAGTCTGGAAGATATATTGGAAGATGATGATACAGGAATAGAAGCTTTTTTGCATGTGAAATCTGTTAGAGATTGCTCCTAATTTCATACCTGCTATTGTAATTGAGAGAGGAGCCTGTAATTCCAGTTGTAGTCATCTGAGCGTCTCCAGTGGTATCGCCATGCTCAGGGGGAACTTGGACTTGATTTCAAATGAAGCAAAACAGGATGCAAAATGGACAGTACTGTTTTCTCTGTATATGAGATTGGAGGCTTTTACAAGTATATTTACATGAGCATTTAAGGAGTTTAATAAACTGAAAGCCAGGGTCTTAAAGTAGCGTTCACAGCTGACTTGCAACATCCAGGAGGGACAACTCTGTCATTTTCTAACGCCGAAGACTGATGGACCCTGTATACTTCCAATTTCCTAAGAGCGAACTACTGTTTCAGAAATATTCCAACTTAGTAATAATCTAATAGTCTTGCTTCACTGTTTTTAACGTCCACAAGTACCAGAATTATATTCCCATGTGAGTAATTTTTGTAAGGGGGTAGCAGCAAGGAAACTAAATTCTATTGGTTATTTAAAAAAAAAAAAAACAATCCTGTTCAAGTCTTACTTCTACTGCAAAAGTTTGTTTATTTTTTATGTAGCTGTGGTGTACTCAAGGCTCTTTTTTTTTTCCATTACATATGCAAAATCCAGAC
>NW_009703113.1:65490-71760 GCF_000703405.1 Apaloderma vittatum | reverse complement strand
ACTGCCGAACTGTTCCATGTTGTGAACAGTCTTCTGAACCCAGACTGTTTTGCCTGAGTAGCAGATTTCCATATAACTCATTATGAGTTCGAGTTTTTTTGATTTATGTAGGCTCAGTTCCTTCAAAGGGATGTACGACTGTAGACCTTTATACCTGCCAAAGGTATATCTTATCAAGTAGGGCAGGTCCTGTTGGAGAATAAGAGGCTTGTTTTGCTGAGAACTTTCTTTTCGGCCAGTTTAATCTGTCATGGAAACAGCAGGTAAACAGGAGGCCACAAGGTAACTTAGCTTTTGAAGCTTTTTAATTGTACCCAGCAAGGTTCTGGATGTTTACAGAATGACGTAAGCCATGGTGTGTAGAGCAAATTCATATCCATCTTGAGTGGTCAAAGACTGCATGAAAGCTTTAAGTCAGTACTACTAAAAGAAACTAGCATGGACTTTATCTGGTTGTTGCCTTACATAACCTGATTTAAATTTAAAGTGCTAGATCTTTACATACCAAAGAAGCTGTTGTCTTTGACAGTAGTATGTGTGTTCTGTCTTATGGTATTGAAAGCACCCCTGCAGAGAAGGGCTTGGGGTTGTTGGTGGATGGAGAACTGAACATGAGCCAGCAACGTGCACTCGCAGCCCAGAATGCCAGTCGCAACCTGGGCTGCATCAATGGAAGCATGGCCAGCAGGTCGAGGGAAGTGATTCTTCCCCTCTAGTCTGCTCTTGTCAGATCCTGCTTGCAGTACTGCGCTCAGCTTTGGGGCCCCCAACACAAAAAGGACATGGACCTGTTGGAGCGGATCCAGAGGAGAGCCATCAAGATGATCAGGAGGGTTGGAGCACCTTGCCTATGAGGACAAGTTGAGAGAGTTGGAACTAGATGGGGCTGGAACTGGATGATCTTAAAGGTCCCTTTCAATCCAAACTATTCTACAAATCTATGATAAAGGCAATTAGGTAGGATGCCTAAATACATCTCTGAAGTTACCTCATTTCTGTGGATTCCTACCATTCAGATTTCTGTGGACAGAATTAATGTCTTTGTTCACATTATTTCCTTCTGTGAATGAACAAAGTCATAGAATCAGGGAATGTAATCATAAAACAATGTTCACTGGAGGGAACCTCTGGAGGGTATCTGGCCAATCCCCTCATCAGAACAGGGCCAGCGTAGATCAGCATATTCGTGGCAGTTGTTCAGCTGAGCTTTGAGCACCTCTGAAGAAGGAGATTTCCCAGCCCCTCCAGGCCTGTCTTCTAGTATTTGATTACTCTCATTCTGAAAACGTTTTTCCTAATAGCTAAGCAGAACTTCCTTTGTTGCAACATGTCTGCGTTGCCTTTCATCCTGTCACTGTGTGCTTCCAAGACTCTGGCTCCATCTTACCTATATTTTTCCATTAGATAATTGAAGGCATCAATACACCTTCAATAACAATACCCCTTCAAGTGCCCTCTTCAACATCCCCGCCTCATTCCCTGATGTGAGCAAACCCATTTCTTCCAGCATCCTCCCCTTACATTATGTGCCTGGTAATCTTTCTGACCCACTGTCCCCTTCATGTGGTAGGTTAACATCTTTGTTGTATTGGGAGGTCCAAAACTGGAGCAGATGGCATGTCCGATATGTTCATCTGGCCACCTATTACTCCTCAGTCTAAATTATTTTGCTTATTCTCAGCTGGTTTGACTGAACGTTGCTTTTTGAATAATTCAAGTCTCAAAGTTCTCTCCTCCTGCAGTAACAAGATACCTTAACTGCAGTGCTCCACATCTTATTGATGAGGGCTAAGAAACAGAACTATTTACAACAAGAAAAGCTATTACGTGAGGGAATGTGTTGCATTAATGATACTACAGATTAAAGTAGTTTGATTACAGTGCATCCTGTTTTTATAGATGGTTTCACTCAATGCTTTTTATATTGCAACAGCATAAAATATACTTCCTTATGATGGCTCTCTGACTTTAAGCATCGGGAAAGAAGACGGTGTGTAAATCACTTTCAAATCCTAGACACCATATGTGTACTGTACTGTTAAATTCGCTTCTCTTTCTAGTGCCCTTGGAGGATCATCTGCCCTTCACATCCCAGCCTTTCCTGGTGGAGGTTGTCTGATCGACTATGTACCCCAAGTATGCCAGCTCTTAACAAACAAGGTAACATAGTAAACTTAATTTTCCTTTCCCTTATGAGCTGTACCATATTGTATTAACACACTATTGCACTTCCATAGACACAGTTTTTCTTCTGCCAGGTAGGCCAAGCAGGGCATACTTAAGGTGAGCTACACAAAGAATACCTTCTTGATAAGAGCTGAGCACCTACCCAGGGCATTGAATGTAACTCTTTTAGGTAAAGAAGCATGTTTGCTTCTTTTTTCTTTTCTTTTTTTTTTTTGTATTGTACAACACTGCATTATAGCACACTTATTTTGCTAGTAAATATAAATGTGTAGTGTGCATGTTTTTTTTCCAGTTGAATCTTAAGTTCTCATAGTCTTCATTGTAGGTTTTGAGTACCTTCAGCGATTTTCTTCTCATATGTTTTATGCAAGTGAACTGAATCAGCAGTACACATGGATGTTTATACAGTAATAGCTTCTTAAAGTTGCTGAAAAGGTGGTGTTCCAGTTAGGTTAGTGTTTAAACAAAAAAGAGCGAGTATAGTATTTTGAAATCTTCTCCATTATTAAAGTGTAATTTTCAAAATAAAGCTTAGGGGCCAACATCTAGGAATCTGCTTATTACAGACCTCCCATTTGTATATTATTTTTACCTTCGTTTGTCCAAATGAGGAAAATAATTTTCTCTTTCTGAAGAAGTTCTTCAAAATGTGTTTCCATAATTATACTGCAGTCTATCTTTAGACTTGTTTTTGTTGTGGTTTTCTGTTAAAATTACTTTCTGTTTTTAAAATCTACAAGTACACAGGACTGTTTTTATCCTTTCTTAAACAAAGTCCCTTAAGCAAACTTATCATATGTTTTCCTTTTCCCAAAATAACATTTCAGATCCCACACAAAGTCTTTAAATTATTCGTAGTTTTTATAAAATTAAATAAGTCTAAATTTATAAATAGAATTTAAGGGGTACAAGATAGCTCTCAGCACTTACTGTATCAAGGCTTTTTCAAAAAATTTGGGGAAGTGTTTGACAGCCAACTTATTCTATTATTGCCATAGCCAAGAAAAATATTCTTCCTGTTCTTTTCATGTTCAGTGGTGAAAAAAGGTTTTAAAAATGTTAGTTTTCATTCTGGAAGGCAAAGGGATTTACGTAGGGAATCACACATGGAACCATGCTGGAAGTACTTGAAGTAACCAGTTGTAAACCAGACGCTCTCACAGCCTGACAGCACACGCACCGTTTCTGTTATGGGTCAAACGCTGTTCATGCTGTTCTGCTAAGTAATCCCATTCGGATCAATAAGAAAACATATATGGTGCAAGGATAATTTTGCCTTAAGTCTTCCAAGTTCAGCGCTGTTGGATTTCGTCTATGCCAGGATGGAAGTCTTTCAAAACCCAGAATGCCTCAGAAATTGATGATTGCAGTCAAATAGATGGCTTCCTGAGCCTACATGAAACCGCTGAGGGAGCTTAGTGTTAAGAAGATTTTGTTGGAGGTACAGTCTTCAGAAAACACTCAAGATGGGTTGTGAAATATGTATTTTGTTTATTTGTTTATTTGCTTTTATAACCAGAATGTTACTTTGACACTTCACTACTGTCGGTTAAGGTAGTAATGATGTGCCTGTCATGACTTCCTGCTCAAACTTTACCAGGGCAAGGTCTCACATTTCTGTTCTTCACTCTATCTTGTGCAGTTAAACAGTGCTTCAGTGTATCGTGAAGGACTAAGTTTCACTCAGAAGCGAGTGAAGAGATTTCTTTGCGAGATTTTCTGTGTGCAAGATCCACTGTTTGTTTTAAAGGCATTTTAGGACTCTTGAGGGAAATCATGCAAGCTGAATGTAGGATTCAGAACTACTGCCATGTGAAACATAAATCTTCCGTAACAAGAAATATATGACAATTTGGGAGTATTGGCTTTTTTTATCTTTTTATAGCTCTGGATTTGTTTCTTTCTTTCCTTTTTAAGGTACAATATGTTATTCAGGGATACCATAAGAGAAGAGAGTATATTGCAGCTTTCCTGAGTCATTTTGGAACGTAAGTTTTCTTTTGATGCATTATTTTCTGTTAGCATGGGGAAGAGTGTTTTTTTTCTGCACATGGTCTTTGGTTGTATGAGTGCTGTCTACTAGATAAGATGAAATCTGGTAATTTTTCACAGAATTATGTATATAGGTTGTCTCTCTGTAGCAGTACTGGAATTAAGTTCAGCATGAATTCTGTGCCAGTTGCTAATCTGATTTTACTAGAAAATATCTGATGATGGGAAAAGGACACTAAGAGTTTTCTCCCTGTGCAGAAGAAATGTGCTCATTTCTGAAAAAGAAATACTAGAAGGGTTTTACAGTAATAAACAGTGACTGAGGTGGAAGTATGGGGAAATGGGTATGACCCCACGCCTTGCAGGATCCAGAAGCCACCGCTCAGCATAAAGGCAGGCCCAGGAGACGAGCCGCTCTCACCACCGAGCAGCACCTGCTCTCTTGAGAGAAAGGGCTGTCAAGTAGCGTTGAATTCCTGCGGTTCAGAGGTCTGTGGCCTGGCATGGTGGCACATCGTCTTTACGGATCAGCTACTCTGGGGTGCCTTGGCACTGTGAAAGGTAGGGCGCTTTGGTTTCCCACACAAGAGTCCAGGGGCCAGTGTGACGGTGATTGCCCAGCCAGCAATCCTTTACCTCCTGATGAGTAAAGGAGGGCGTTTCTGCTTCTGGGTGGTGACGCCAAATGACGTGGATATTTGGGAGCCCTTCAGATCTTGGGTCTCTGAAGTAAGGTTTGGAAGACAAGTGGCTTCTATTGTGTACCCAAATTTTATACAGCTATAGATAGATAGCAGGGGCTGTAGTTGCAACCTGTGAGTAGAGTGTCAATGCAAACTCAGTCCTTATGAAAACAAGATACTTCTTTTTTCTTCTGAAAAAAACACAGTATAGAAATGGTCTAGGTGTGCCTATGGTTTTATTTCATTTGCAGAGTGGTTTCTGAGTCCTGATACTGCTTGAGACTTTTAGAAAATACCAACTCCTGATGGTTGCAATTTTTAATTCATCTGCTAAACAAGTCTTTTTTTTTTTTTTTGGATGCTCTCATGCTTTCCTTTTTTATATATACTCCTTTGAATTTTCAAATTTAAACTTTTCTCAGCCTGCACATTTTCAATTTTATCCTGACGCTACAGAGTTAATAAAATATCTTAACCAGAGAAACACATGGGGTATTTTTGTGTGTCAGTTTTTATCAACTTAGTACTGCAGATGCATTAGCAGATCTCCTTTCATTCTAAGATGTATATATATAAACTGAATGTGGCCTTTTTCATGGTATTTATCATTCAGTATTAGAATGAATGATAGGTAAGAATTGTACTCATATTTCTGTATTTTTTTCTGATAGTGGTGTGGTGGAATATGATGCAGAAGGCTTCACAAAGCTTACACTGTTGCTGATGTGGAAAGATTTTTGCTTCCTTGTTCACAGTGAGTAACTCTTTGCCTTAGGCATGAATGTCTATCCTCTTGAAGATACAAGTTCAAAAGGGAAAAATACAATTACAGGAAACAATTTAAAAGTTTTAGCTATTTTTATCCAGTGCTTAATGTATTTTTTATGTGACCATGACACTTTGAAAACACAAAATGCTGATTATATGTGGAGAAGGGAAGGGAATCCACTAGCCTACTGCCTGCTCTACAGAACACCAAAAGCATCCTGCGGAGGTTTTCTGGTAATGTGACTCAGGAGTGAAGTTCACAGTTGTATCTCATCCATTCAAAGGTATCAGTAATGAGGACCGATACTATCCATAACTTGGGCACACCTAAAGTTTTCTGTAATTGTCAGGAATTAATTAATTGAGAGTGATAGTAAAGACATTTTTGGGAAAGTATATTAAATGAGAAATAATACTTGTAGTGTTGTTGGAAGGTAAAAGTTATTCCTAGACTGAAACTGTGTAGGCAAAACTGTCTTAACAGTTTGCTGCAGTATGTAGCTATATTTGCTGTCATATGAAATTTTTAAACCAAGATGTTATTCATTACATAAATACATAGGAATTACTTCACACAGACGTAAGTAAGAAAGGTATTGTTACTGCTTTGTAAGTGTTAACTTAAGTAGCAATTATTATT
>NW_009703113.1:8486-65466 GCF_000703405.1 Apaloderma vittatum | reverse complement strand
CTACAGTAAGGTGAAATTCACAGATTTTTGGGTGAAATTTGGTCATGTTACCCTGTATTTTTGATTGTTACACTTCCCATCCTCATTTAAAATAATTGCAGTGCAGTCTGGGCAGCTGCAACATTGGTGTTTGTTACGACTCTAGCACTGGAATATTTCAAATTATGTCATTTTGGATTGTGAGCTAGCTTTTTATGTGGAATAAGAATGATGTCTTAATGACATCACAGAAATTTGTCCCAGGGGTTTTAAAGTAAAATGCAGGGATTGCCATTGTTCAGAGGAGTCCTTCACCGTGTGTTGTATTGGAGGTCATAAAAAATGCTCTCACTGACACCTTTCTTTTTATCACCTAAGATTTCCAGACAGTAATGACTGTAAGGGGACTTGGAAAACTCAAACTTGAAATTAAAAAGCTTAGATCGTATTACTATGATTTACAGTGAGGGGAAAAAGAAAAAATGAAACTGGCATATTTTTTAAAATTGTCCTTATTGCATCTTTACTTACTCTTCAACTACAGTTGAGAACTGGTCACTGGGTGATTGTCTTCTATGAGATGATGCTTCTTTATGTACAGCCTTCTTGAAGATCTCCCACCTTTGTTATTCCTCGACATGTTTGGCTTCATTTTATCATTGTTAAAGTTCCTGTGGATTTTTGCTGTGGGCATAAGTTAAGTTAATGGATGTTGAAGCAGTTAGATTTCAGGGGAATCAAAATTCAAATTTGTTAAATAACAGAGTAGGTTTTAACTGTGTAATATTCAGAGTGCTCAATTTAACTGACATGAAAGCTACAATTATAACTGAATAGTTTATCACTATGTATTAACCCTGTGGCCTTAGAAATCATACAGTGGCTTAGCTGTGTAAGCCATTGCATCACCCGCTTGTTGAACAATCCGCTGCCAAAACATTTATGTCCCATGCACTGAAGGATATTGCAATGAAAGGACTGAAACCTGCACTTCATTTCCTGAGTGAAGTAATGTAGACTTTCATCTCTTAACCACTGACATAACTATGTATATTATGGTTGAATATTTAGCAAGTGTCTAATAAAATGTCTGGGAAAGATAGCTGTCAGTTGAAAACTGTTCTACTTTATGTATTTGCTACAGTATGTAGAGAAAGTATTAAGAGGAGAAAAAATAGGTCAATATATAGCAAGCACTGTGGCAAATCAAATGAAAGGAGCCATAGAAAATCTACTGAAATCTCAATTTTGGTTAAAATTTTAGGTTTAGTTGAGATTGTGAGATAGATAAACTCTAAAGAGAGTTATATTTCCTTTAAAACATGCATTCAAAGATTTCAAAAGTAGCTTTGGTGGTTTTTGGAAACTATTTGCCTTCAGTTGCAAACTTGTTTGGAAACTAGGAAGCAGAACACATTAGAAGTGAAATTATTCAGAATAGTCCTCTGGAGTAAACTGGATTAAAGATGAGAGGAGAGAAAAGCAAAAGTAGTTCTGGGTTTCCAAAGCCCAATAACCTCAGAATAATTTCACTTGCTAAAAAAAATATTACTTGTGCAGTAGTTACAGAACGAAGAACACAGTCTACCCACTCTACCTTAAAATGCAGAAGAGTAGACTAAATCATTAGATTAATGTAGTTGCTGAAGTTATATTAGATCAAAGAGCAGTCAGAGGAACTGCTGCTTTAGTGGTTTAGTTCTAAAAATTGATCAAGTGCTTTCGAGTACATGACAGAAGAAATAGAAGTTCAGAGAAGTTCATGCATCTACATGGGAGAGGAAATCATTAGTCAGGCTTAGTGCTTTTGATATTGATACTGTTTATGAGTAAGTCTCAGTATGAAGCTTCGTAAGTAAACTTTAATATACTGCTGATTTCTTTGTCTTATTCTTTATAAATCAGCTGTGATCAGTTCTTGGAGATAGGTATTTCTTTATTCTTGCTCCTGCATACATTCTGTGTGTTTATACCGTACAAAAATATAAACACAAGTCATATTATCTGTGCACAATTAAGTATTAACTAGCCTTCTGGTATGGACACAAGAATAGAAATCCAAGATAAAGACACAAACTAAGAATTTTTGGTAGCCACGTTTGTCAAATGCGGCTTGGGAGGATGGTGAAAGAATAGGACATTATGGAAAACAGCATTAGTAGCTGGGAAGACATGTTTACACTATTGTGCAATGAAAGTGCAGTTTATTCCTGTAGTGTTCAGAGAAAGAGAAGTGTATGCCCACTCACTGTAAATAACAAAATTGCATCAGAGAAGTAATTTGTTCTATCGGTTTCCTTTCCAAGCAGAATTGACTTACTAGGCTTCAGATACTGTTTTGATCCTTCAGTAGAGTGACAGTAACCCTTAGAATTTGGGTAAAAATGTTTTAGACATCTAGTATAGTTTAAGATGTTACCTGCCCTTCAAAGGAGATTGCCCCACCTCTGGAAAGTCAACAGAATAGAGCTGATGAGCATTTGTCAGCCTCATCTACTCCTCCTGCAGCTGTTTAAATAAACAAGTTAGACTTTGTGGTAGTAAATGGCTAGCATGGGGGTTTGGTGAAGTCTTAAACGGAAGATTTTTCCTAGATGAATGTGTGTCTGATTGCTTAGTGTTTGCTGTTTGGCTTTAGGAGAGCTTATGGGAGAAGACAAAAGTATTTTCTTTCATCTAGGATTGTATTTATTGTTCTTTTCAAAATTGCTCCTGCAGATTACTATTTGAGAAATCACATGCCTACCACACTAACTCCACAGTTGCTGAGATAATAAACAAATACTTCTTAAACATTTTTTCTGAGCAATCTGGAACCTAGAACATGAGACTGTTTCATGTAAACATTTCTGTAAATATTTCAGTAAACCTTTATCTGCCTGTAGTTTTGGCCATAGAACTCTCTCTGTTATATAGGAGCTATAGATCTTGTTAAGTGTAAACCTAAGAAGTAGGTGGTGTTTGTTGTTTTGATTTAGTATTTAATGCAGTTGGAATATGGTCAATGACTCCTGTGTGCTACTGGAATATGAATAACCATTTGAGTGGAGTTGGTAGTTGTAGAGATACATCTTTTTCAGTTTTCTGTCCTGTAAGATTTGCTCACATGCCTTTGGAAGTTGACAAGAAGATAGCCTTCAAGAGCCGCTCTTTTGATCAGTAGCAGTGCCTGGCTCAGGAAATTAGTCTGATTGTGAAAGAGAAGCCTTTTCAAGAAAAGGTGTGGAAAAATAAACTGTTGCCTATCCCAGTCATTTCCTGAAACAGGGCAAAGTATTGAGTGGAATATTTACATCAGATCACTTCTGTGAGCTTTTTATCCAATGGGATGTCTCAGCTTCCTTACACAGTGCTTTTATTATATTCTCATTGTTCCTTAAATGAAAACAGAAATTTATGAGTCTGTGAAAAGTAAGGGAGTAGGCAAAAAGAGAGGACATTGCAATGTGAATAGGAAGTTAGGAGAATGGACTGATGTCTGATAGTGTCAGGAAAGCAGGATAGTTCAACAGAAATGTCGAGCACAACGAGGTATGTGTTTGAGGATTCTGGTATGAGAAGTACAGTACTGATGAAAAAAAGCCTGCAAAGATTGTGTAAGGGTGCCTTAAATGAGGTACTGGAGATTAACGAAGCCCTGGTGATGTAAAACTGGCTGGCAGAAGTCGTAAGGCATTTGGATCTAATGTTTGGGAGTAATTTTTTGACTGTTGAGCAAGCAGAATAAATATCTCTCATGAAGCAGTCCTTTCCTCAGTGCTTTCAGTCAGTACCTTATTGAATCAGGTCTCAAAAGTTGCAGAGCACATGACGTTGTGCCTACAGCAGAACATACCCTGAGCAGAGGGGGTTTCTTCTAAAATTTGTGTGTTGTTTTAATCACCACTAAACAAAGTATTCTCTGACATTTGCTGTGTGGTGAGGTGCATATTGCTTAGCTGAAGTCAATGAAAGCTATAGGTACGCTACAGTGCTGTGAGTCAGGTAGTTTGACGGAAAAGTAACCTGAGTCACAAGTGCACCGTTCTCTGTTTAACTGGACATGGGCAGGGTCTAATCTGAGGGCTGAACTGCGGCTTTTGGAAAATAAATTCACCTTTTACTGATCCTTTTTTTTTTCTGTTATGTAGTTTTCTCCTTTAAGTGACACTGCCAACTGGTTTTAGTTTGAAATTTGTATTGAAAGCTGATAATTTTTGTCATCAAGAATGCATTAAGCAGTGTTGCTTTGATTCCATCCCGGGTATTTACTTGTACATGAGCTGAATGAGATTTTTGGTATTTGGGTATTCATAATGGATGCAAGTGAACCTGAAAACAGAGGTTTTCTTTTCCTCTTTTTCTTATTATCTGTGTTCATTTTGTAATCATGTCACTCATTATAAATTAATTTTAGGTTCATATTTATAATTCTACTAAAAAAAAGGGAGAATGGACACAAAGCAATTCATAAAACTTGGTATGAACAGCAGCAAACAGGAAACAACTGTTGTGGTAGGAATAAGGTTTTACAAATATTTTATGATGGCCTGACGTGGGTGGACTGGCAAAGCATTCTTAAGTGTTGCTTTGCTGTGGGTGTTACCTTTTTAATTTCTGAGAGATGCATATATTTGCCATACTTTTAAACTGTAGTATATTGCTGTAGACATTAATTGATGTTCTTTCAGGAGCACTACAAGCACTTTAACAAATGGACTGAAGGGTTTTGTAATAACTCCTTATAAAATCACACTTTTCAGAGGAGCGAACTATTGTTTCTTCTTATCTAATAGATATATCTACAGCATTACTGTTATGTGCCCAAGTGTATGACAGATAACTAATAAATTCTCAGAAAAGACGCTTGAGATGGGGAAGTGATATAATCCCATTTTATCCACTCAATTTTTGGAAAAAAAAAAAGCAATTAGATCACAAAAAGTCATTGGCAAACTTTGAGCTTGAATACAGATTTTTTTTTTTTTTCTTACTCTGTCTTGTATCTACGCATTTTGATGTCTCAATGTGGCATTCACAAGATAGTTTTTCTCTAAGGTGAGAACTATGTTAAAGGTGTGAGAGTTGAAAATTGATCATAGTAGCAAGTAGAAAGCAAATACTTTGTTTTCAGTCTAGGAATGAGATGATGAGCATGATTTTCATATGCATCAGTCCTGAGTTCAATACCAGGCACTGCTGTCAGAAAAAAAAAGAGGATGATACAGAACATCAGAGGATTATTAAAGATATGAAGTTTCTAGAATAAGAGCTGTATCAAAACAGAAGGATTTTGTGAATCTTCTTCCCTGGCTCCTTCCTCATTCTACCCAATGACAATTGCTTTGGCATCAAAGGAAACTTCTTCTAAGAATCCGTTTGTGACGCAGCAGTGGCACACAAATACAACTGCTGCATGCCTGTTATGAAATAGATAAATGTAATTTACTTGTGCTTACTAAGAAATAAACATTGCTTTAGAGATGGAACTGGTCACAAAGATTCTAAAATGTCTAAATGATGGAAGAAGGGAGTGCTTAAACTGCTTTTCTGTTTCCCCTCTCCCCAGTTTCCCAGTCCTATTCATCAGCAGTCCCACATTTTCCCTAGTCTTTGCTGTTGCTGTTCCTATAGCCCCTCGCTTTGTTGTCCTTAACTCCCCTTGGCAGATTCAACTCTGGATGAACTTTGACATTCCCAGCCCAGTCTCTGCACGCTTCGAGAGAGTTCACATCTTATGTGCTTCCTTTTAATGTTTGAGTTTTGTCAGAAGCTCCTTGTTCATCCGTGTAGACCTCGTGCTACTATTGCTTGACTTTCTGCTCATTAGGATGGACCAGTCTTGAGCTTGGAGGAGGTGATCATGGGCCCCTTTTCCCTCTGGGAGAGATTATTACATGGGAGGAACAAGATCCCTGAACAACCCGTAGTCGTCTCCCTGAAGCTTAGGGTTGTCATGCTGCTATTTGTCTTGTTTCATCCTCAAATGGAGTATTCACAAGAGAGCACCAAATGAGGCTGGTAGTCTAGAAAGTATGGCTTAAAGACTATATTCCCCAAACTAGTTCTTCAAGTCATGAAGAGGCGATAGAAAAACAAGCCTTCAGAACTGTGAAAGGTGAATTCAAGGGCAAAAGTGATACATTGTAATGTTCAGGAAGGGAAAGAAGCAATGGCCCTATATTGCAATAAAGCAGATTTCAGTTTAGTTTTTAAAATATCCAGAGTGGCTTTAGTTGGCTGGTTGGATCGGGCAGGATTACACTGCGTTGTAGTTTGAGAGCTGTAAGCCTACGTAGAGCAGAGCTTGAAAGAACAGGACAGCACGTGTAGCAGCAAAGGGTCCTTTTCACCTGAAGGATAATGTCACAGGTGGAAATGAAAAAAAAGCTTTTCCTTTCAAATCCCAGTCAGTATTTAAAGCAGGAAAAAGAACTTATTTGCAAGCCTCATAGGCGCAATGAAGTGTCGGTGAGAGAAGCTAGTGTTTTTGCACAGCTGCTTTTTGGGTAAAACGATGCTTTAGAGGTCTTCCTGTCCTGCTGGAAAGTAATGTAAAACTTGTCAGCGTTTAGCAGTGTGTCTCTGTATTGGGAAAGCAGAGGAAAACTTTTCACCTTTTCTCTGCCAGTTACGTGTGATGGTCACCTGCCTGTGCCAAGAAAGGGCACAGCTTGCTTTTTACGCCCATAAAAACAACAACTGTATTTAAAGTGTAAGCTTCAAGCAATTCAGATGGAGAAGAGGCAGCTTTTAGTAGCATCAATCTCATCAGCACTTAGTGAAGTTACTATAGAAACTGTTACAGCAGAAACAGTAAAAGGAAATAAAAACGGAAGGGGGAGGGAATGAAGCTCTTTGAGAATTTGGGGTAAAAATAAAGCAAAATAGATGTCAGTAGCTGAAGCTGGTGAGGTAAAAATAAAAAGCCTTTCTCTTAATTAAAATAATCATGGTTGCAGAAATTAGAGAAAAGACCTGTGAGGCCATCATGCCATTTCTTTGGGCTTGATATAGGATTATGAGATATTCCATGAGATATTTCTAGGAGGTAGTCCAGTCTTGCTATAAAAGTCCAAAGGAGTATGATGTAGTATGAAAGGCTGAAGGAGCTGGGACTCTTTAGCTTGGAGAAGAGGAGGCTGAGGGGTGACGTCATTAGTGTTTATAAATATGTCAAGGGGGAGTGTCAGGAGGATGGAGCCAGGCTCTTTTCAGTGACGTCCAATGACAGGACAAGGGGCAGTGGGTACAAGCTGGAACATAGGAGGTTCCACAAAAACATTGGGAGAAACTTTTTCCCTGTGAGGGTGACAGAGCACTGGCACAGGCTGCCCAGGGAGGTTGTGGAGTCTCCTTCTTTGGAGACATTCAAAACCCACCTGGACGCGTTCCTGTGCGATCTACTGTAGGTGATCCTGCTCTGGCAGGGTCGTTGGACTAGATGATCTTTCGAGGTCTCTTCCAACCCCTGACATTCTGTGATCCTGTGATAGTTGAGGGTGATGACACTCAAAGCAAGAAGACATTATAAAGCAGTTCTCCAGTTAAGTTACTTTACATTTTTGTGGTCTTTGACTGCATAGCTGGAAACTGTTTGAAGAATATTTTGATTTGATCTGTTGTTTAGTTTCTCTGTAAGACTAAACAAAGAATTAGATACTCTTTCTGCAGCACATGACTGTAACTGAAGGTATTTAAAGTATTTTTGTCACTTTTTTTTTAAATGCTGCTTTCATATGAAGGATGGAATACTTAAAGATACAGGATGTGATAAAGGCATGGGATATTTTTGCAACTGTATCATCTGCCTATGTTGAAAGAAAATCAAAACATTTCTAATCATAAATCTAGTTGCTATTGGTGTCTAGACTATATTGTAGTTCCCCTTACTAGCAAATGAAAACCACAAGATAGAGCAGTGTCATGCAGTCCTCTTCAAATAAAAATGGGTTAGATGCTTTATATTAATAAGGAAAAAAACAACTAACCAACCAAAACAAAGTGTTAAGTTTGTTCTAGTCTCACTGAAATCCACAAGTAAACAAATCTATTCTCTGTAACATGTTGGAATAGATTAATCCATCACAATTCATTGTTTTCTTTCTTCAGAAATATTTGAGGGTTGTGTAAGGAATTAAAGATAACTACTTCTGTATCTGAGACTTTGAAGGCGACCATTTCCATAGATATAATGTTCTTATAAGACACATTAGGGAAAGGGATATGCTGTTGGTGCAAAAATATTGAAAAAAGAAGAATGAGTTCTTATTTCAAATCTACCCTGGACTGACAATAACTGAAAGTCGTTCCTGTCCAATTAAAAAAAGAAGGAAAAAAATTACAAAAATGAGATTCCTTCAAGTGTTCCTGGATGTCATAATGAACATCACTAAAGTTACTGTAAACTGGGCATTTGCCAGCACTTTCAGCCAACTCAGTTCTGGAGGTAATGCATTAGACCTGAGCTAAAGAAAAAGGTCCTCAGTGGTTTTCCTCCTTTCCTACCCCATCTGAATTCTTCCTAATGACCTTCTAATAATCTTTTCTTCTAAATGTCTCAGTGGGCTCCCTTCCCGTTCTTGAATATTGTACATGCTGACAAAGGTGAAAAAGATCCTATACTGTTGAGGACCAATCATTATACAAATGCAGTTAAAGGAATGGCTCCTGAATGAGTTGTTCTGTTGCCAGACCTGTTTACCAGTACAAAACAGGAGCTATGAATTTCATATATTCACCTAAATTGTCATAATTCCAAATATTGCCATTTTTCTGTGATTAGAATCACATTTCAATATTGTATTTTCCATTGTTATTGTACATTCAGTTGATGTATAACTGATGCAGCTAAGAAAAAAACAGTAATTTCTTTTTTTCATAGTATTCACCTGTATTTTCATAGTTTTTATTTGGAAGTGTTTTGTATGTAAGGCATCTTATTTATTATATGAGTGTTCATTTTGCCAATGGGGTGTATATTTCCCATGACAAGGGCAGACTTAATTATTTCAAAACCAGCTGTGATTACTAGCACACCCAAAGTGTCATAAGTGTATCTGCTAAGATTCCATAAAACAGCTTTTCATTTCATATTTGAAATTTTGAAATGTTCATTTCAAAATAGCATCTTCCTGCAAATAACCTGTTTCTTCCAGAAGGTATATTAACCCTAATTCAAATTCCTATGACTGTGCTCTGTTAACTTAATGCCATTGATATGTTATTTGTCATCCTCTCTCTCTCATTCTTGCAAGACTACATCACCATGCACCAAAGCAGGATAGCTGTGGCATTTCGTAATTCTCTGTTTTGAGCCAAATTCACCCTTTCATTTTTTTTGCCAGTAGAATGTAGACGAAAGACCTTCAGCACAGAAGAGTCAAGGAAACTCACTGTGCAAAAATGCCTGAAATCCTGCCGTGCAGAGATCTGTGTTAGCCAGTACGGTTCCTAAAATGCTTGTGGCTGAACCTATTTGGGTTTCTCAGTAAGTACAGTGATCAGTATGATTCCTGACTGGCCTGCTGTATTGGAATTTCTGCATTAAAAATTGAAGATCGCTGTTTTCCCTTGAAGTTAGGTGAAGATTTCACCCATGGTACAAGCTGTCTGAAACAGCTTTCTCATAGAAGTCATGTCAGAAAATCTAGTAGAAGTTTTCTTTTTAAAATAGAGCTTGGGAAATGTGTAAGGAGCATTATATAATATGGTATCTGTGTTACCAGCTGAGTTGCATTGTATATTCACAGGAGTCTTGTCCACATTAACACATCGTGAAAACTGGAGAGCTCTAAGTTCAAGGAACGTTTCACTTTGAGGCAGTACTTTCAAATCCACAAGTTGTTTTTCCCAGCACTTCAAGCTCAGTTGCAAGTAAAGGCAGAGAATGTGAAATTCAGTGAACCAAAAAAAGAGCATGCAAAAAGATGATGAATATATGCTAAAAAGAGACAGTCTGGGGCCTGGAATATGCGTTTCCTGTTCCCATTACTTACTTCATCAGAAGTACTTGAAAGCAGAGGCAATCTCTGGCCAAAGTTCGATGGTAAGTAAGGAGTGAGTCAGGGAATTTCAGGAAGAGAACGGATACTATCAGGCTAAGATTGTTCAGTGTTCTCTGGAGACTTGGCTTTGGCACATCTTTCCTATACTCTTCTTGTTTTTCTAGTGAAATAATTTTAAAAAAACTTATCCCTTGTCCAGTAACCATTCTGAAGTACCTACTATACCAGTTAACATTGGAAGGAATTGTGTTTAGCTACAGTTGCAAGAAAAAGTATGTGAACCTTTTGGAATTTCCTGGTGCATTAATTTGTCACAAAATGTGATCTGACTACCAGATTCTAAGTCAAGAGTATTGATAAATATAATGTGCCTGAAATAATAACACAAAACCAATGATGATCCTCCATGTCTTTATTAAACACACTCATTCAGCGTTCAAAATACTAGTGGGAGAAGTAAGTGAACACTTGGAATCAGTAACTGATTGACCCGCCCTTGGCAGTGGTAACCTCAACCAGGCGCTTCCTGTAGCTGTGAGTCAGAGCTGCACACCATTCAGGAGGGATCTTAGCCCATTCTTTCTGGCAGAACTGCTTTAGCTCTGTCATATTCTTTGGATGTCTCACATGTACAGCTCTCTAGCATCTGTGTTGGGTTGAGGTCTGAACTTTGTCTTGGCCACTCCAAAGGGCGGAGTTTGTTTCTCTGAAGCCATTCCGTTGTGGACTTGCTCTGGTGGTCATCATCCTGCTGCATCACCCAACATCTAGAGTTTCAGCTTACATACAGACATTCTCACATTATCCTGAAGAATTTTTTTACACACTTGGGAATTCCATCTTCCCCTCAAAGACTTCAAGCTGGCCAGGCCCTGATGCAGCAAAGCAGACCCAAATCATGATACTTTACGGTTGGGATGATGTTTTCATGATTATATGCAGTGCCCTGTTTATGCCAGAGGTAGTGCTTCATGCTCTTTCCAAATAATTCAATCTTTGTTTCATCAGTCCACAAAACATTTTGCCAATACCACTGTGGAATGTCAATGTGCTCTTTCACAAACTTCAGGTGTGCAGCAGTGTCCTTTGTAGTAAGTAGCAGCTTCCTTCATGGTGTCCGGCCATAGACACCTTGCTTGTTCAATGTTTTGCGTACTGTAGACTCATGAACATAGATGTTAGCCAGTCTCAATGATGCCTTCAACTCTTTGGCTGTCACTTGGGGTTGTTTCTTTACCTCATTGATGAGTCTTCACTGTGATCTTAAGGTCATTTTGACTGGGTGTTCACTTCTTAGTAGAGTAGCCACAGTCCCAAAGTGTCTCCATTTGTAGATCGTTTGCCTAACTGCAGACTGGTGAATTTCTAAGGTCTTTAAAATTGCTTTGTAACCCTTTTCACCTTTATGTAAATGAACAATTCTTGATCGCAGATCCTCTGAAAGCTCTTTCTGGTGAGGCATGGCTCACACGAGCATACATCTTGTGCAGAGCGAACTCAAAAAGTTTGAGTGGTTTTTATCAGTCAACATAGCTCTAGTCCACACCTCCAAACTCATTTTCTTAACAAGACTCCAGGTTAACCTGACTCCGATTAGCTTTTTTGAGGTCAGCTGAAGGGTTCATTTACTTTTTCCACTAGTGTTTTGAATGTTGAATGAGTGTGTTCAATAAAGACATGGAGGATCAGAATTGGTTTTGTATTACTATTTTAAGCACATTACATTTATCAATACTCTTGACTTAGATGGTGGTTAGACCATATTTTATGACAAAGTAATGCAGAACAGCATGAAATTCCGAAAGATTCACATACTTTTACTTGCAACTGTATATATAAAGTATTATCTACTATTGATTCTCAGAAAATTTGGGTCCCACAGGCTGGCACTTAGCACCAGTACACGGGTTGCCTGTCCTTTCCTTGTTCCATCATTCCTAGTCTGGAACCACTAAATAGCTTCTCAGCTTAGGAAGATGGTATGAAACAATTTCTTTTTAGTACTTTATGTAGCTATGTGTGGTGATTAGAATTACCACATTGAAGAGCTCATGCAAGATTGCATATGTATTTAATCAGAGCAAGGCTTCAGCGTTGTGCGGTAAATTGTGCAGGATTGAGCACAGGGATGGTGTCTGTGAAATGGGGCAAACCAGAGCAGAGCAGTGTCTCTGTCCAGCCTGGGAGCTGAACTGGAAAGAATATTGTGTTATCTTTTGTTTGAAGGCTGCTTCATAAAGCAAGTAGAGATTGAATTAAGGTTGTGCAGGCAGCAAAATCTTGTCGAAATCTCAGCAGTGAAGATCAGCGACTGTTTGTGAATGCAAAACAAACAGGTGCAATAAACTGCAGCAGGTTCAAGCATCCAATAAGGTTACCAAGATAACCAGTATAGTATCATTGAAGCATTCAAACGATGCATAACATTCAGTGAGTGAATGTTGACTTCTGTGAAAACAAATATCTAGATTTATCCTGTGCTTTTCAAAGGATGAATAAACTGTTTCTGCAGAACAGGGGAACAGTATATGGAAAATTTTCTAAATATTGCCATCTAAGTACTTTGAAATATTGGTACAGTCAGCATGCATTTCAAGCATGGTTTTGTTTTTCCTTCTCTCCAGTACTTAAATGTGGGGTAAACCTGCTTTTTCCTTCTGAACATTTTTTGTTCAGAAACCCTATAGCAGCACTTGTATATGCTTTTGCCAAGACATCCCTTCCACATTTCATGATCTGGTTAAAACACTATAAAATGAGATGGTAAAGATATTATTTTACAGTTAATAAGACTGTTAAAAGCAGCTCTGTAGTTGTTGACATAAGCTTAACAAACTAGGTAAACTCTTCCCGATGTCAGTATGGTTGTTCTTTAAGAAAATGAACAATTAAGCCTTACTGATTCATTGCACAGTTTTTTAGTTATTAATGAATCAGGATTTTGGCTTTACGATAACTGTGTTTTGAATATATGTGTGCATTAAATGCTAAGTCAAGAGAAGCAAATTTTTGTGTTACTTCTCGATGGTTTCTTATGTTTCAAAAAGAGAGCAACTATTTATAAACTGTAATTAAGTTTCTTTACAACATGACTCATTCTCAACAAGCAAGTCCTTATTCTTTTGCTTTCTTATGAACTGTGTGGGAAAATTAAGGTTCAATCACTGAAGAATTTACTCAATGCTTAATTACCAAAAACAGCCCTCCAAGTTCTGCTCATGTAGAGCTTTCATAAAGATGTGATTTTTCCCCACACTATGGCTTTCTAAAACTTAACTTTTAAAAAGTGATCTGTAAATTGTAACGTAGGAGAAAGCAGTATTTTACTATGGTATTGGCCTCTTTCTCCAGTCTGCTGCTTTGAGCTCCTCTTATATTAACAGAGTGATGCTTAGGAGAGCTAAAGTAAGAAATCATCAAGATTAAATTTCTTTGAGCATGGAACTGAATTAGAACGCTTTACTTCCCTGAATGAGCTAATTGTTTTAATTTTCTAGAGGAAATGTTTCTATTTCTGTGAGAGAAGGGGTAAATGGGACTTCCTTTGACATAATTTTTGGTTTAAATCTGGGTTTGACAGCAAGATTTTTACCTTCATAACCAGATTTTTACTATTTAACTGCATGACTTGTGTAAGCTTGCTGGCTGAAGTGACTCACTTGCGTAGATTAAGTTATTTTTAGGGAGATAATTTGCACCATTTAGAAGAGAGGAAAAAAAGGAGAGTCCTACTAAGAGCTAGATCCCTCATTATAGCTTACAGAACTCGTGAACCCAGCATCCAAGCAAAAGATGACTAAGCAAGGGGTCTATTGGTACTTTCAGGAATTTACAGACATGAGTCATCTGCTTATTTTCTGCAGACATATCACCAGGGTACTTTGTGAGTCAGCTGTTATTTGGAAATAGTACTTGTATTCAACATGAATACGTTTTTGTAATTCTTAGGTAACTAGCATGCCAAACCAAAGCAGACTTTTATAGTTCGACGAGTTCAGGGGTTGATTTATAAAAGTGGCACATTGGTTTTTAACTGTGATGCATTTTTCATGACAAAGTTTAAATGTTGTCTGAGATATAATAACACTTTTGCCACCTTATGTATCGCATGAAGACAAATCTGATTTTGGATTAATGCACAAACTGAGAGTCAGCCTATACGATCAGGTACAAGGAAACATTTTCTTTATCAACCTTTATCTTTAAAGCACCTTGCTAGTGTTGATTCCCAATGATATTTGCTTGTACAATAAAACGCTTCCCCCCAAATCTGAGCACTCTGTGCACTCAGTGTCAAAGGACGGGCACCCACTGCAACGGAAGTGAGTTCTTGCCTTCCCTTCCTACTGCTGAAATAATAGCTGGCTACCTTGAGATATGTATAACACTTTACAACTCAAGGCTATTTCCTGTTTACTGGTCTTTTAGGTGTGGTTGCATTCCAGAGTTAGGGACAGGTTTTTTTACTTGGTCTGGACTCCTCTCATACCTTGTGTTAAGGAAAATCTTGGTTAGAAAAATGCAAGTTTGGCGATTTTGGCGTGAAGGGTAAATGTTGGAAATCAAAGAAAGGACAAATTTTTCAAAACCCTACTAGCAGTTCAGGATAGTATTGCTGTTGGCCAGATGTGGGATGCACAGTTTTAAATCTGAGTATCTAACAGTTTATAATGTAAGTAATTCCTGAAAATCCCCCTATGGGTCTCAGTTAATAGAGGAAGAAAATGTTATCTGTTATTTTGACGGTACCTTTGCCGGAATAATATTTTTACAAAAGAAAGTCTTCTTCTAACAAGTGGAAGCCTCTCTGTAGTCAAAGCAATGTCTTGATTATCCATTTGAACAGTGTTTCTAATGCTAGATACGATATCTTAAGTGCAAACCTTTAGTTTTAGGTAGCAGGAAGAAAACTACTGCTGTCACGTAAGCAGAGATTTTCAAAGGAAAGTTAATGAAAGTCAGAAGTTCCCAAGTAAAAAGTTAAGGACTAAACTGTTACTCGAGTGTGTTGCTAAAGTTTGTTATTCCTTTCACAAGGTGATAAAATGTGTGAGTATACAGAGTAGTTTTCCTTTAAGGAGTTGGTACTTAAGGAGGGAAAAGATGCACTAAAGGGTCAGAGTTGAAGCACTCAGACCTGGAGAAGTATATTTATAATGTTAAAACGGATTGCCTGTCTCCTTGCTTTATAGTCTTTTTCACAGTGAAGTCCTTCAGAGGCTGTGGCACACATGTACCATCTGCGTGGGGAGGAGACAGCCGCCTTGCTGATAAACGGCCTTGATACACCAATGTTTTTCAGGGTTGCTATTTAATAATCACGTTATAAAGAGGAATTTGACAGAGCAATCTCTGAATCTAACCTTTGTTACAGCAATGATCTGCCCTCAAATTAGAAGAACTCTGCCCATGTCATTACCACTTAAATTATCTGCTGGAAGCTGCTGTGTGAGCTGAGTCACCAGGACTCCGGGAGTTATCACGTGTAGCTCAGACTATGGGTCATGAACTGAGCGAATGCTGTTGTCCACGGTGATTTGTTGTAATTTGAGACTATGGCTGGAATATCACATTCGGTTTTGTGTGGCTGCAAACAGTTTTACTCATAGAGCGAGGATAATTTAGGGAAAAAGGAGCTATGGTGTGGCTGGTGCACATCCAAGTATTCAAATGTGATTAGGAAAACTGAAAAATGAAGGAACAAGCAGGATGATAGCGTGGAATTTGGAAAAATTAAGCCTATCTTACACAGATATCTCAGTCTATGAGCAAAGATTTCAAAGCAAGTGCTGGAATCTCTGTTCCCTGAGGTATTTAAAAGTAGAAAATACAGTGCATTACCAAGCATAGTGGAAGGGAAATGCTGCTCTGCCTAAAGATGAGTTTATTCCTGAAATGTTCCTTTTGCTTTCTTCGGTTTCTGTTTGTACTGATCTTTGCCACCTGCTTTGATTCCTACATCAGCTATTACAATCTGGTTATTAACTTAGGAGTCTTTCCTTCTCTTGAAAAAGGGCTGTGAAGTGACAGAATACTGAGAACCTTGGCTTAGATGAATGAATTATAATCTTATTAATTTATTTCACTCATTGCTACACCAATAAGAGAATATATTTAAGATTTACAGGGAGTTACTGTTCCATGCAGTGTTCTTTTATTGTGCAGAATTAAAGAATTTTGATTTAGCAGATAACAAAACGTACAGTGGTAGGTGCTTTATAGATGAAGTCTACACCTTTGAAAGAAATGCTCATTCTTCTGTCAATTTTGGTGTTAGACAAGTCTGTTGTCATAACTCAATTTAACCACAGTTTTCTGCATCCTCCTGAAATTAAAAGCAGACCAAGAAAAACTAAACTATAACAACAAAAAAGTTAAAAAACAGTTTCTGACCAAATGCTGGAGACTATTTTATTGTTCTACCAGACCTAGCTGATCATGAGACAGCGATAAGCAAAGGGAACTAAGAGGTTCTGATTTTTATTTTTAGTGAGATATTTTGGGTATTAATGACTTGGCAGTGTGTTTTGGTTTTGTGGGATTTTTTTTTTGTCTAGCAGATGACGGCAAGTTGAGACCTTTTCCATTTCATGTGACTGAATCTTAGTACATCCTTTATAAAATCATTTAAGCACTTTAAGTCTCAGCTGTAAAATGAGAATGATAGTCCTCTTGATGTCCATGGGGCACTAAAATGAATAAGCATTCAAAGCAGATGAAGAGAAACTTGTTTCTTGAATGGAAAGCATAAACAGAACGTATTTTGTGAATTCTGGAAAGGGAAGGTTTCACTGTAAAGAAAAATAACTGTTATTTTTTCTATAACAAAATACTCATGGTGTAATACGTTATGATTAACACAGAAATACACCAGCTAAGCAATTTTTTAAATTAGATACTTTAAAAAATGTTTTGATAAAGCAAAGTGTCCTATACAGCGTGTGTTGGAATCATTACTTACAAAAAATACAGAAATATATTTTAGAAGTAATCATTGATTTATTCTCTTCTGTCACCTTTAAATCAATAGAATGGACTTACATATTCCTATTAAAATAAAAGAAAAAAATGCATTGGTGTATTTTATGGCCTTTTCCTTTTTAATTTCAGTTGACCTACCCCTGTACTTTCCTCGAGACCAACCAACCCTAACATTTCAGTCTGTCTACCACTTCACTAACAGTGGCCAGCTGTACTCCCAGGCCCAGAAGAATTACCCTTACAGCCCCCGCTGGGATGGCAATGAAATGGCCAAGAGAGCAAAGTAAGTCAGATTGCTGTTTCCAACTAAATATTCCATTTGTTACACAGTTGTATGGATTTCACTGTACCTTTGTAGATTTAACTGTATGTTTCCAGCATTACAGAAGCTGGACCTGGTTTTGTTCACATATAGTCCTAGCATTTCCATATATGAGTGTCGACAGATACTTTATTAATCACACTTACTACATTAGTGCCAGAGGACTGATGAAAAGTCTCTTTCTGCGTGGTGTCGTGCGGGCACAGAGCGATGACAATCCCCGCTCCAAAGAGCTTCCAATCTAAGTAGACAAGATAGCCCCCGGCAGCAGTAATCTGCATGGTAGCAGTTCAGTCAAGGTAACTCCATGGTTTTGTGTGGGTGTTGAAGGGACCCTGAAGGAAAGCGTGTGAGATGGAGAGAGCAAGGAGGAAAAACCTGAAAGATATGAAATTAGGTTGTAATAAAAAGACATGGAAGAACAGGAGGAGGTAGAGCAAACCACCAATCTGGCATAGGAGGCAGTCCTATCAGAGCTTGAGAAAGTTACCTGAATATCTCTTGGGGTTTGGTTTTTTTTACTGCTTTTTCTGTTGGCTAGAAGCATAGAATCTCTGACTCTTTCCTTGGCAGTTTTTCTGCAAGACTTTTTTGCAGACTGGGAAGGCGCTGGTTCAGTCCAAGTATCCCCTTTAGTTCAAGGTGACAGGACAGCCTCCCCAGAGCGGTGCTGCTGCAAGGGCAAGCTGCTGTGGGCAGTAGTGTCCCTCTTGTACACTAGAGATTCTCCCTGTCTTCTAATGAAGGAAAACAGATTTTACCTGAATGGAGCAATATGTGCAACAGCCTTGGTGAAATATTTTGATTTTGTGAAGTGTAAAAATGTTAGAACAACAAGAGATTTAAGCAGGCTGATTGTCAGTCGTTCAGCCTGTAAAGGCATCAAACCGCATAAAGAACAAGGCGTATTGGGATGAACGCTTTGAATGACAATCAGGAGATTAAATTAGCAAAGATGCGTAAATAGGAGTCGAATGAAAATAGTTCAAGCTGAGTAAATCAAATGAATGGCATGGTCAGAGAGTGATTGTAATTTGGAAATGATGGAAGCAAACAGCAATTGACTGAAGTACTTATAGACTTTATACTAATTTAAATTTTATGGAGAACATCAAGTAACATTTAAATTTGGATTTTGATGCATTGGAATAGAATTTTTTTTGGCTGATATTTGGCCTTACTACCATACTGTCTATGAAAGGCATTTCTTGATAAAATATGTGGGTGGTTTTTTGTGGACTTGCTTCTTCTCTCTAGCACAATATTATGAGTATTTTGTTTTTTTGAAAACATGAAACAATAACTGGAAGCATTACTGTGATGTTTTTTATGACTATGCCTCAAAATGCATTTCTTTTGCTGCTGAAAGCTTACAAGTAGCTATGTGCTATCTGCTAAGTGAGTTCTTTTATGAGTGGGCGTATGTAAATGGTCTTCTCTGCCCTGCACTTGAAATTTAGAAGTATTATAACCATTCTTTTCAAAAGTACTAAAAGTGTACACTTACTATCACATGTACGTTTTGTGAGGTTATTCACTCTTATGTTTGAGGCTTTGCATTTCAGTTTTACACTGGATACGTAATATGAGAAAGATGATGAGAAGCGGGGGAAGGAAATATGCTGCAATGTCTGAAATAACTATCATTAAGCTGCAAAGAGCCAGAGAAGCTGCTCTAGTTAAAAGCGCTTTGCTTGCAAGAACAACTAGTGATTCCTGAGTAGGTACCATAAATAAATCTGTATCAAGAAAAGTATGATGTTATGATACGTGTTAGCGTATTTAAAGAAAGATTTTTAACACAATTGAGCACCTTATGTAAACAGTGTTTAAAATATTTGCTAGGGCTTCTTAGAATAGGTTAGTGTGCTTTGACACAAACAAACAACTTTTCATTCTACTTTATTTTTATTGTAGACACATTATGGACCAAGTATATGGGAATAAATGTGGATATGTAGCAGAGTGTTGTAATTAAATATACTAGTTCAAGCACCATGTCAAAATGTTCCAAATAAAAACTGAAAAGAAAGATACATGATTTAACCTCCAGGAGCAATGTAATTCTGCTCAGCTGAAGTAAATTTAGCTCTGGATAAAATCAGAGACAATTTGTTTGTACTTCTAAAGACTGTCTATTAGGTTTTGCTTACATGTAGTCTTTTTCCTTCTTAGCCAAATGGTCTCCCAAGTGCTTGGCATCCTTCAAGACAAAACAATTCTGTTTATCTTTCCTGGCCCTACTGTTCTGGGGCCGCAGGATCTCCCACTTGACGTCCTGGTGTCCGACCAAATTCTCCACCCTTATTCTCAGACACTTGAGGGATCAGTTTACACCATCTTCCTCACTCTATCTTAAGACACCATCAAGGACAGATTTTCTTGCTTTTGCAAGGGTTTATTCGCTGTCCAGTCATGTATTGAATGAAGCATATATACTACATTGAGTTATAGAATGTAGAATCACCAAGGTTGAAACACAATCACTGGGAGGTTTCCTCATCCTCGATTTTGGCGAGCCCTGCCTCTGTTTTCAGCAACTCAACAGAGCCTGCTTATTCATGGGCGGAGCTGTCATAAGTTCGTGCCAAAGGGACTTTGATTCTGTGCCCAGACTTCTCCCAGGGTTGGTTGTTTTTTTTGTTTTGGTTTGGTCTGGTTGTGGTTTTTTTCCAAACCAGCGATCCCATCCAATTCCTTCAACTCAGGGGCTAAACTTGAAAGTCTTGGTACCCTTATCTTTCTTGCCCCCAGCAGAGGTAAGCAACTCTTTTGAAGTTAGACTTAACCCTTTGCTGTAGCCTTTAGACAATCAGTAGTAATTAGAAGTATGAGCAAAATTACTTCCCTAAAATACATACATATAGATTATATTCATTCACACTAAGACACACATCACCTAAATCTAAAAGGCAAATTCTCAGATCAGAGTTTCAGTTTAGCCGGATCTTGTTCATTCACAGACAAAAAACGCTTGCGTTCTTGCTGAAGCAATTGCACCAATTTACGCCTGTCCAATAAAGTCCATGAAACCAAGTTTCTCTTTCTCCGTGTTCTCTTAAGCAGTTTTTAAAAATCACCTGGCTCTTTGGAGGGCTGCTGACTTAGATTCCTGGCTGATAGATAGCATCTGGTAATTGAATCTTGCTATTGTTTTACCCCAGGGATTACCCTGTGATTTGATTTAATTTTAAAGGGACGAATCAAGCTCTGATTAAATAACATGATTCTGAATGCCTCTAGATTGCCTGCTTCTCAACTGAACACAAAGTTTCAACCTGTTCCTCCAGGTAGAAACAGGGAAACCAAAAATATTAAAATCTTATGAGATGCTGTTTCCTGACAGTTCACATCTCAGGCTTTGGCTCTCGTAGGTCATTTATTTATATATCTGTGGCGTCCTGCGCAAGCAGCTTCTCCAAGAGATTTGGTCCTGAGATACAATAGCAAGCCTAAGAAAATACAGTAAATTATGGAAAGTTAGCAGCCTTGTTTGTGGTGTACGTGTGAAGTAAAACATCTCTGTGTGGTTTCCATGGGAAAGCTCTCTTGTTTTTTGCTTAAAGAGGCATTCAAGTGTGCATAAATGGAGTCTTTAAAGAACATGCAGACTCTAAGCCTGGGATTTTATGAAGGAATACTGTAAATAAAGCTTGTTTGTTTATACAAATTAAGTTCAGTTCTTAGATGCACTCTAGCCCAATTTCTGTCTGACCCAGTGCTGCTCTTTAGACTTAGGTTTTACTTCAGGGAGAGCAAGTCAGGACTCAGTTTACATTGTTATCCTACATAAATCCACCTACTCGTCATTAAAAATAGCAAGAGGATGGGAAAACTGGTATCACAATAAAAAGTTGTTCCGAGGCGTCGTATTCTTCTTTCAAGGTGGCCGATAAAACTGGTTTCTGAGTTGTTAATGTCCCTGGTCGTTCACTGGTGTTTGCTGAATGTGTTGTTAATTTTACATACCCCTCAGGGCTCTGTAAGGGTGAAAGCTTAAAAGGGCTCAAGTGCTCTCAGCTGTATATTGGCTGTTGCTCTGTCATAAGGTCAAGTGCAGTTTAAGATTATATGCAGAAACATCTTGTGTGAGCTGCGTATGTACCACCAGCGCGGCTGCAGCTATGGTTCGTGCTTCGCACAAGCATGCTGTGATTAGAACGTGTCAGGCTGGTGCAGTGGGCTGTAGCATTCTCAGCCTTGGCCATGCCTTTTCTTTGAATATCATCAAATTAGAAGGTGTGTATCATGTAGAGATACTAGTTGCTGTTTGGCTGAAGTGATTGCTTGAAGCTTTGATGGTCCCTGCTAAGGAGAGGAAATATGTCTTTTGGTCTAATGAAAAGATACTTGAAAAAAGGGGACAACTTTTGTGTTGCTAGTTAGAGAAACTCAGTTGTAATATGGCAAACACTTGCTGTTGTACTCAGTAAATTCTGAGTGCCCTAGTGATTAATTTTTTACATTGACCAGTTTTACAACTTACACATTTTTTATGACTAAGTCAGGATTCTTTCACATTTTAGGCAAAATATGTATTACTACATTTTGGATTCTTTTCAATTAACAAGTTTCTTTATTTCCATGAAACTTCTGCTACCTTGAATCTCACTGTGAAGTTTACATGTAAACATTGCAGCTATTTTATAAGCTTCTCTCCTTGATAGGTGTAATTAAGGTAATAAAACATTTGTTATTATTTGGTTTGTATTTCAGTATTTTTCCTGCTTACTTATGAATGTAGCAAATTATATTTGCATGTATTATGTGATTTTCATACACATTAGGCATTTTTGAAGAGCAGATTTCCAAAAACCAACTTATTTGCATTTACATGTACTCTCTTCACAAGGGTTTTTTCATGACTGTCTTTGACTCTGTTGCACATTACCTTAAACTTAAAAAGAAACTTAGAAACATTAGAGTAGAAAAAGTAAGAAGCAGAAAACATTGGGCCATCATCCTTCCTGAGGTGTGTGTGTGTGCATTTAAATATTTAAAAGGCTTAGAAGTTTCTCCCAGGAGGAGGGCAGTGAGCCAGGCGTAGGTATAAACTAAGGGCTGAGGTGCTGAGCTGGGCCACTTGTTTAAGTCTTTGGGTTTTGATAGACTTGCATCAGAAACTGAACAAAAGTGTCTTCTTTCACTGAAATCAAGTAAGGCTGATGTTTTGTTGCCACCGATGGGTTCTTTTTCTGAACACAAAAGGGCATTGCAATGTGCTGTGACAGCCATAGCAAGAAGAGATGTGGCGACCCAGCCGTGTGAAGGTTATGAAGAAGTTAATTTGATTTTGTAGACCATGAAATCAAAATTCTGATTTTCTGTGGGAGTGTCAGAATTACATGTGAAAAGTAGAAAGGCACGTGGAAAAAACCTATATTTTGTTAAAATACTTAATGATTGCATTTGTCCTTGTAGTGTGTTCTGTAGATGATTTACCAGCAAACCTTAATACTAAAATTATTTTGATTGTAAGATGTTATAGGTAAAGTAGATACCCCCTTTAATTAGAATTTTCCCACGATATTATTTTGGTTTTATATTGTTCCTCTGCATACACTACAGAGTACAGTGCATAGACATGATAGCTGCACTTCTTGAATCGTATTTTTCATGTACTTTTCTTTAAATGTCTCCTTGGATAATTAAGTCTGACTCTTAAGTTATGGTATGTTAGTTTCTGACAGGTGCCTGCCAGGGATCTTCAGTGCTGTCATGCATTATGTGGATTTCAGCCAAGACAGAAGGGCCTGGGTATTTGTTTCTGGTCACTTCTCATTAGAGCTTTGACTGTGGGAAAAGAAAAACAACTATTTAAAGATGAGGACTATAGGTGCTATAGGAAGTGCATAGAAATAAAATCTGTTAGGCAACTAGTTTTTCTGTGGTTTTATATAGACACTTTGTATATGTGTGAACTGTACATATGTGCGTTTCAATATATAGTAAATATTCTTCCTGCAAAGAAGGATTCTCATATATTGAGAAAAGCACAGAAGAAATTGGAGGAGTTGGCTTGGTAAAAGTGGAATATAATAGCACTTAGCTGGAAGACAAGTGTTTTGTAGGAATTAAAGGCTACAATGTAATGTAGGTAGTTCTAGCCAGGATTAGGTGGTGTTGTAGAAATACTGTGATAAACTGTCTGATTTGGTTTCATTAGAGAACTCCATTGTACATTTCTCAAAGCTTCTAGATCTATATTAGAGCATGGAATTATAGTTAGGAATTGATGCAAAAAAGTATCTTCCCTTGCTTGAAAGAAAAAGGTAGAGAGAAGTACATGGTTTTGAAAGGAGCTGAGGTTTAATAGGTCAGATAAATACTATTGCTTGATCAATTGCAAAATAAACAGCTACATAAAAATAGTCGATGAGCCCCATGGTCTTGTCTTTTGGGTAATATTTGTAGTTGCTCTGTGAGACGCAAAGAATGATCATACTAGGTCAAACTCAACATTCATTTAGCACCCTGTCATGTCTCTACCAATAGGCAGTAGCCGATATCTGTAGAAGAGCATGGCAAAGCATGCGGTCATATTTTCCTGGCATGTTCTACCATCTTCAAGGATTTAAGTATTCGGAATTGGTACGTTTCAGTTTAGCCCTACCTAGCTTTCTTTCTGTTTGATTGCTTTTTGAACCCACATCGTAACATCACCGAATGCTGTGGGAAGGGATTGCATAGGTAACATGGGGTGTGAAGAACAAGCTTTGTCAGCATTTTCACTCCTGTTTCCTGCAAGCTTAAATTGTTACCCCCTAGATCTTGTATGAAAAGAGGCAGCAAATAATTAATTCTCTGATCCCCTCCATAACCTTTACGATATTATGAACCTCTTCACGTCTCTTTTGTCACCTTCTCTCCTGCTCTACTCCCTCCTTCCTGCTGCAGAACCTTTCTGTGTTTCTGATCGCCCTCGTCCTGCTTCCTTATCCTTTTACTGCTTCTGTCGTATTCTTTCCGAGACAGGGAACTGCGTGTTGCTCATGGTACATTCACTATGCATTTATATGGTGACACAGTGATACTGTCTGATTTACCCTTTATTCCGATTCTAGTAACGTCTGATTTGGTTTTCTGCGTATGAGTGAAGGTTACACTGACGTCTTAGCGCCAAGATCTTCTTACTATCTGTTTTTTAGAGCCTGTGGGTTTTGTGTATGTAAAATTAAGTCTTTTTCCCCACATATCTCCCTTTCATGGTTGTCACATGGTATGCTATCTCCCAGTCTGCTGGTTCTCTAACAGCAATCTGCAGCTCCTTATAATTGTGTCTCATTTTTCCTTCCCTGACTAAATTGTTAACATTAGCAAATTTTGCCACCTTCTTTTGCTCAGTTTCACAGATCATGTAGGACTATATTGAACAACACAGGTCAAACCATCCATTTCTCTGCCGTTCTTGGGTGACATCTCCCCAGTAGTATTCATCATTCATTCCCATCTTTTTTTCTTGACCTGCTATTTATTCACTCATGGCACTTTTCTCCTGCTGTGGTAACTCAGCTTTGTAAAAGCCTTTGTAAAACCTTCCCAAATGTCTGTAGGAAAGTCAAGCAGTGTGTGTCACCTGAATCTTTCTTGTCCACGTGATTTCATTAGCTTAAGAAAGCATTTCTGAAGCATAAGTTTGACTCCTAGCCTATGTATTATTTTACTCAAGTCCACTAATTTTGGGGGGTTATAAATTTATGGTTTCTTATAACAGTCTCTACAAGTTTGCAAGGTACGAACGTGAGATTTACTGGTCCACAGTTCCATCTATCCTCCCAGACCGTTTTTTAATTGACATCACACTTCTCTGGTAGCAAGCTGTTTTAAGCAGGAGGTTACAAGCTATTTAAGAGTTTAACTTTCTCACACTTGAGTTTCTCTAGAGCTCGGGTGTGAATATCATCTGGGCCTGCTGATTCCCTCATGTTTGTTTTGTTGATATGTTCGTTACCTTTTTGGCTGATATTTCTGCATGACTCAGATCTTTCAGTACATGCCTTGTAAAGCAGTGTTCTTGGTATGGCAGCCTCTTGGGTGCAAAAATCATTTAATTTATTCTTTGTGCGTTTATTTCTTCTGAACATTCCTTTTTACTTTTTGACTGACTTTTATGCTCCTTGACAAGTTTTTATTTGGAAGGCCACAGGTAATTTTTTCCTCGGATTAATTTTTGATCTGCATTACTCTGCTTTTACCTTTAACTGTTAAGATTTGTTCCTGTTTTCCCCATTTGGAGAGGTCTGTGGCCTTTTAAGAATTTTTTTTTTACTTCTAATAGCAAACCTAAATCTTTCAAATAGCAATGAGAAATAATTTCTTTAGTTTTATATAATCACAGGTGTGTGGCATCTCATCCGTTTCCTTCTGACTGGTTTGTCCTAATGAATATCCAAGCAGGTTTCTGTAATGTTTTTGTATGTTGCCTTCAGCCCCTCTTGATAAGCGATCTGGCAAAACAAAGCGGATGACATGATGAAATCCCCACTTTCACCTGCAAGCAAACTTTGTGTTTCAGGGATGCTGATTTTCAGTCTCGTATGGATGCATATGCTGTGTAACCATTTCTACCCCTGAAGTACAATTAAGGGATTCAATAATCTCTTAAAAAATCATTCAAAATCTGTTATTACTTTTGTGATCTCTTCTCATCTTGAATATCTACACTTGTCTTTCCTTACAAGCCTCACTCCTGAACATGGTTTTGCCCAGTCTTTTCTGCTTTCTCCTACTTCTTATACCATCCCTACTTTCCTCCCTCCTTAGTCCTGCACATTCTTCACCCTGCCTTTCATACTTAGAAGAGATTCCTAGGTGCGTCTTGTCTGGCATTGCCACTCTCTTTCAGAGTTGCTGAATAATTGCTCTCCAACAATAGAGTTCAGCATGGACATGTGTAGGCTAGATAGGGGGAAATAAGAAGTGTCTTGAATAAACAGTGTCTCTTTAAGAAGTTAACCTTTACCTGGAGTGGAAAAATATGTCTATAGCACTTCAGCAAATAGGAAAAATAGAGCAGGCTTGTCACACTGTAATTCATAAGACTGGAAATTTTATGTGAATTAGTACTGTATTTAAAAAGACTGTATGAAGACTGAATTTTTCCATGATGGCCTTGGAATATCATTCTCATGATCCACTGGTAAGGAAGTGGAGTGACCGTTCTGTGACAGAGATATTCCAGTGCCCCCTTTGCAGACACCCGCTACCCTGACACTGAGTAATCCCCCGAGGGGAAAATGGAAGTTAAGAAAGCAGAAGCAAAATTTGCTGTGATCTGAGACCACAAGCCTTCATCTGACTGAAGCAAGCAAGTCTGTTTATGTACTTTGTGGAGAAGGTGAAGGAAGTGAAGTGTTTATCTGTTGAACGGCAAGCCGAAGGCATTGATAAAACTGTTTCAAAACAAGAGGTTCGTTTTGCTGTGTGTGCTTTAGGACACTTAGAGCCACTGCATCTGTGCAGTACACCTTTGTAAATTCCCAGATATCTATATTGGAAACCTGTAAGAGAATAAATCTCAGAATCTTGATTTCCAGATCATTTTTAAAAGTTGCTTGCATAGTTCCTAGCCTTGATCTGTATGCACCAATTATGTCCAGAAGCTGTAATTTATATCTGTATTTTTCAGGAAAGGTCCATGCACTTGAGGGCAGATATATTCTTGGAACCAAAGTTACCTTCTTTTACAAGTGATGACCCTACTTATACTGCTCCTTTAAAATAAACATTAATTGCCAGCCTACGTAATGATCTACAGTCCTGGCTCCACAGCAGATCCCTAGAACTCCATTCCTGTATATTTTGCCTTTAGTTAGGTTGTTATATTTATGGTTGTTTCGTGATTTGAACAGATTGTCAAGATTCATTTTGCTTTATGGTAAGTTGGGCAGCGAAGTCATCTTAATTTTTACAGCAGAGCTGAATGTTGAATTCTTGACTTTATTTATAAAATCGGTTGATATCATAGTCTTTTTGGAACATGTAATGTATAACCAAATGAAAATTTAATTTTTATTTCTGTTTGCTTCATATGGAGTGAAGCCACTTTTTTTCTCCAATCAGCAAACCATTGAAAAATAAGTCTAAATATAACCATTTTGTACCTTTCTATGTGACTTGAATCAGAAGTTGTCATAATTGCAACAAGAACTTCTGGATGAAAAAAGGCATTGTTAGGAAAATACAGAAAATAGCTTTTGGACATGAGTGAATTGTAATGTTTAAACTTTTAGATGTGTACGTAGTTTCACTAGTTCTACTACTTCTATTTCCTGTTATGGTTTTGGTAGCACATGTTTTGTTTGCAACTTTGGAGACTATTTTGTGTCGTGTAATATTATGGACTGAGCTGAAGGCAACAGCATTTCTTAAAAGCTTGCATGTGGATGGCTGCCTGCTGTAGACCTCCAGCCCTTTTGATGTCTACTGTGCCCTCCACCAGCCTGGCTTGCACAGGCAGTGCCTTGTGCAGACTGGCAGGTAGAAGTGAACATAGAAATGTTACTAAACTCCTTGTAGGTAAATCACAGCAAAAGGAGGTGGAGAGATAGGAATATTAGAAGAGGAAGAGAGATTATGTGATGAATTTCTCACCCAGAAAAATAAAAATTGCTAGCAGCATAATGGTGTTGTGCGCTGACTACTTTATATGTTTGTGTGTTTAGCCAGTTAACAGTAGCAGTAATTTAAGAACTATTGTCTTGCTGTTGTATAAACACTTCAGATGTTTGCTTGACATCACCAGGTTTGGAGATACATAAAATGGAGAACTGTGTAGACATTGCGTTTCACATTAAAGCGAAATATTTGCTGTAGATAGAGCTGCCTAGTAAGGAAATTATGAACCACATCCCAAAGAGCATACCACCAAGAAGCTTAATTTAGAAATTTGAATATATGCCAAGTACCGTTATGTACGTTTGAAGCGGTAAAGAAATCCTGGAAGGTACCTTTGTCATTATGCTGCTGTGATTGGATAAGTTTTAGTGATGTTCAGATTCAGATGGTGGTTTAGAAATGCTGCTGCCTCACGAACGACTAGCACAAACCATAATAGCCCTGATTTTCATTAGCTCCCAAGCCTTTGCCACTTGGCTTCTGGCCCCAACCTGATGCCAGCTTTCCATCTGTGCAACCAAAAGTTAGAGTGCTGAGAACTGTTTGTTACTTCAGTCGTTGAGCTCTGGAGGCAAAGATAATTTGTTTTAACAATCATTTTCTTCTAATAGAGGGTGTATTAAAATGGCTAGTGCAGAATTAATCTCCTGTTAGCCCATAGTTATCCCAGAGCAGGAGACTGGGTTATCCTGCTCTGGCTTGAGTGCTCATGTGTCCTGAGCTTGCAGAGGAATGCTGTGGAAGTGCCTGTGAATAAATAGACAACATGGTTCGCCCAGTGGAAATATGTTTTTAATGCATTATATATAGTAAAAATAGCAAAGAGGTTTAAATGTCTCGTGTCTGAGTTTACAAGGAAAAAACTATGCTTCGAACATTGGCATGGGGCCTATTAAAAGAATGGGCTTTCAGTAGGTTTCCACACTTTTGCATTCAGCCCTTGTTAAATGCAAGGCATAGAGATGGAGGAGGAGGGTATAACCACCTGTTAAGGACCTAATGAGCGCTCGTATGGAACATGACCTATATACATACCCACTCTTGGAATTAACGTAACACTGTATTAATTTAAGTTCCTTTTGTTAATTAATACTAATCATGTTGAACTAGCACCTGACAACTGGAATTTAAGAAGAACACAGCTGTATATAAAGAAAGAAAGGTTAGCATCTCTGACTTTATTATGTTACAAACAAACAGGAGATCCTGGAGAGGTTGGAGATTTATGGTAAATATCTTCTACACAGGAGATGAATTATTAGGGGTTCCATGAAGCAAACAAGCTGACTGTGCCCGTGTAGTCATGGAAGAACAAATCCTCTTGTCTGGCACCCAAAAGGGATTGTTGTAGGTGTTCAGTATTTTCAAAACAAGTTTTTATTGTGTCAAAACAAGTTGCAACAGGAACATAAAAATACAAAGGCATGCTACATATGTATGTACACTACATGCAAAAATACTTCATACTTCAAAAAGTGACATTTATAAAGCCTGGAAAAGCTCTTTTATGATTCTAATATGGCTATGGTGTTGAAATAATTTATATAACTATTTTATTGCAAAGTGGCAGCATAATAATACTAGTCTGAGAGGATAGGTCAAAGACCTCAAGAAGCCTCAGGCTGTCCTTTACTCTGACCTATGCCCTTCTTGGTTCCTGTTTTCACCTAATTTAATTGGAAGATGGGAGAACATTACTCTTCTAGCTAATTTATGAAGATCAGTCATCTTTGGACTGGATTTTTTTTCTGTCAGGGTTCTGTGGATTTGAAGAAACTTGTAGATGTCTTGCAGCAGTTCCTTTAGAGAGAAAAAGAAAGAAACATGGAATGCAAAATGATAAAAATCCTAGAGTTGCAACTCCTGTAAAAGAAATGGACAGCAGTTGAGGCTAATGCCAATCTAATACAGCTGCAAGGTACAGTCCTTAACTCGAGGTAAATAATAGCATTTGCAGAATATTCAGACATACTCACTGTTAACCCGCTAGGTAATTCAGACAACAGGGGACTGCTGAGAAAGAGGGTCCAAGCTGCAGACCCTGCTCTAGAAGACTTGGAAGGGTTACGGGGAGCTGTTGAGAGATCACCGCTACTACAGGGGTGCCTGTCCAAGTCAGATATATTACCTTGAAAAGGCTGTGGAACAGAACCCCACATTTTGCTGTATACCTTGCCTAGAGTAGAGAAAAGGGATGTATTTATCAAATACATTAGCTACTACAATTTTGAATACACTAAGGTGGTTCTATAATTAGAACCTAGTATTTTCATAATTAAACCATAGTCACTGTAGATACTAAAACATTTTACAAGAATGAATTAGAATATTGAAATAGTGAGTAGTATTTATGAAATAAAGTTTGCGCTCAAAGCCAGTGGTAGGAAAAAATCCAAGTACAATAACCTGAGCCTCTCTTCTGATGAGAAGGCACCCAACACATGCACCTGATATGTTGAGAGAAAGTAATGACAGCTTATTTGTCTTTGTGAGAAGATGAAGATTTTTTTCAAGGGCTTTCATTTGCCAGTAAAGAATGTGCGAGGGCAGAATACACTGTGCTGGTAGAGACATGCTGCTCTACAGCTAAGTTTGTACTTGATGTGGACTATCAAGTTTACTTCATCCTCTTCATTTTCCTCAGATCATCTCTTGATGAAAAAGGCACTTGAAATTCTCGCATCTAGAGCTGAAACAGATAAAACATGAGAGTTCAAATAGGGCTAGCATGGATAAATTTGAGATCAGCATGTCAAAAAACTTAACACTCTTGAACCGAGGAGTTTAAGAGGAATCTATTTTGTGAATGACTTGGGAAGATGATTCATCACCCCATGATGAATGTTCTTGTCCCAGACACAAAAAGTAGAAATCTCATTGGTACGGCATTTTGCATGCCTTTTTCCTTGCAGAATTTGAATTTCTATGTCTTGCTCTGAAATTCCCACATGAAGATTTTAAGAGAAATGGAAACATCTAGACAACTCTTCTAGCTTTATTGCACTAGGAGCAGCAAGTAGAACACCATTGTATAGTTGGCTATATAGCAGTAGTATTGCAAAAGCAATAGCAGAAGGCGAGTGCATTACAGTGTTAGAAAGCTTTCACCATAAATATATGTGAAGTGTTGTTTGGTGGGAGATCACATCTATAAAATTTGAAATCTTTGCAGATTTTCAGCATCGGAATCTGAAGGCAGAAGGTATAAAATGGTCAATGCAGATATTCTACCAGCTACAGTTAAAAAAAAAAAGCAAACAGCACTAAGTTATACTAGAAAAAAACATTACAAGTAGAATGAAATTTCACAAAAGCATGTGAATTCTGAGTCAAGTATGTTTTAAGCACTGCAAGCCCACACTCTAGCATTTAGACATGTATGGGCTACCTGAGACCTTGTATTGCAGTTAATGTTTTGTATCACCAGAAAACGCATAAATGAGTGATCCAATTCTGCTTTCTTTTTGATGCTTACCATTCACAATAGCAAGACTTTCTTTCTACTGGATTATAAGGTGAAGGAAAGACAAGTGCTTTACTCTCAGCAGATGTCCTTGAGTATAGCACCTGAAACCATGTACTGTATCAAGTGTGTGTAGTGATTAACTACAGCAAAATCTGTTGTTTACTGGAGTGCTGAAGAAAAATTTCCATGGAAACCCTGTAACTTGCTACCTTGAACTTGGAAAATGACCATTTGAGGGAAAAAAACCAAATAGACAAAACCCAATAGATTCTTACAGTAAGACACTCAACATAGAGTTAGGCATGTGCCTCTATGAGTGTAAAGATTGGCATCCACTCTAAACTGAAAAGAAAGCAACTCTTTAAACACTGTTTAAGCTAAGATCTAAACCATTGCAAGAGGGATGCAGAGCCATTGTGCTCACTGTTCATGTAAATAATACCTGTGGGCTTTGTGCAAACCAATTTCTCTGTACGTGAAGGAGCATTTTATGTGGTTCTTCTGAGACTGGTGTAAGGTCAGTGTGACACAGACCCACTGCGAACATGGGAGAGTAAAGCGGGAGAAAGAAGGAACTCTGTTTCCCAGAAATGAGAAAAAGCATTGATCAAAACCTGATTTCTATCACATGACACAGCCTAGAGAAGCCATAGATCAAGTTAGCTTTCTGCATCTGCAGTGTAATTCAACAGGTATCCCAAATTATTGGGTTTTAGGTTTTTTTATGAGAGTTCTCTAGAGCTGGAAAGCATCTCTAGTGGATGTAAAAATAACAGTTTCAAAACACTTCTGAGATACTTGAAAGTATCATGTGTTGCAAAGTGTCTGAAATAGATTAAAAGATTTTATGTGAATTCCTGTGGTGTGGCACAGATGAAAATTATTGAGGATGTAAATTTGTGTAAATAGGTTTATGTGAATAGGGTATGTGAAATTAATTTTCTTCCAAAGTTCATGTTTACATTCACTGTTTCGCTGTGCCTATATGTACAGGATGTTTGGAGTCTGAGTGTGTTTACCAATTTAAAACCTTTCTAAAAGGACCAATATTTCATGTGAAAGAGGCCCTTAACCAGCCAGCCTGTAACACGGTATTTTCCTTCAGAAAATTTTGTATTTCTTTCAAAGTTATTTCATGTAATCCATTGTGACATAACATACCCATGTCACGGTCCTGTTTGTGTGGAAACATGTATATTTGACATCAGTGCCAATTGGTTGATGGATGAAACTTACTCACTCGACCAGTAGGTGCTTGTTCTTTTCCTCCTTACTGGTAATCTCTACAGGGGAGAAAAAACTGTCAGAATTTCCATTTCATGGGAAATTCAAGTATTTTAACATAGTTTTGTCCCAGACTTCAGATGAAAAGAACAAGTTCTGAAAAAAATTCTGCTTGGAACATGTGAAGAAAAATGCAGTTAATGTGACACTATAATGCATCTGGTAGCAGGAGCACAGTTCCCCCTGGAAGCAGAAATTCTAATCATTTGTCCCATCATTCTTCATGCACTGGGTCCATTGAAGAGATGACTATGGCTGTTATGTTTATACTTACCATTCCTGTGATGCACCAGGTCGGTGTGATGAGATACATCATCTCTGAGATTCCAGACCGCGGGCAAGGACGTTAATATTAAACTGTTTGTTTAGGCTCAGTTCTGCAAACCTCTACAAGCCTCTTCTCAGGTCAAGCCAAACTAAACTACCTCATTCTTTTCCTTCCTTTTCTTACAAAAGCTCAGTAGCATTTCTGCAGAAATACACACAACTAGTTAAAAATGTAATTTTCCATTGAAAAAGTCATGTGATTTGAAAGAAATAACAACTCCAGCAAGCTCTAATAATGAGTAATGTCTTTGCTGCCTGTTCTACTCCTTCGTATAGACTCAAAATAATTCTTATTGCTTTTATACACTAACACTTGCCATTCCCTCTTTATCTGCAGTGTTCACTAATATTGAAGCACTTCAACCTCCTGTCTACTCCTTCCCCATCTTTCCTCTCCTATCTATTACATCTGCTGTAGCTGATACAGTGCTGTGAAATATATTGTGCTTTTGGATCTCTTTGCAGAGTCTTTTTTTGTTTGGTTTGAGGTGGGTGGGTGTAATTTATTTTTGTGTGTGTGTGATGAACCATAATTATGCAAATGTTTTTTCCAAAATGTTTTTAATGTCACATACCTAGGATGTATGTCAGAGGGGCAGAAATGGAGGAACATATCCTAGAGATCTGGACAAGACCACATGTGATAAGGGCAAACTTAGGCATGTACTTTAAAGTGTGGAAAGAAAAAAGTAGACATTTACAAATTATGAAGTACTAATGGAATTTTTGCAGTGTATGGAACATCTCCAAGAGGTTCATGTGAAATACCAGTAAAATAACATCCTCTTTGAACTAGTGCATCTAATCAGAGTATAGGGAGGTGTTAGATTTAGTTTTGCAGCGAAGGATACAAGCTCTATTGCAGAAACCAGTGAAGAGAAAGGATGCAAGTGTAGATAAAGATGGTGTGGGAGGGTGTATGTGGTATCAGAAGCGTTTGTTCTGGAACTTACCTTACAGAAAAGTGTTTGAAATACGATGCAGTAAGTGTAGTTTTAATACAAAGGACAGGAATGCTGTAAAGCAGGTGTTTCAGAAAAGAAATCAAATGTCAGAAAATACTTCTGCTTATATTCCATTTGATGACTGAGAATTTTTACAATTTAGGAAGAGGGAAGTTTTAAGTAACATTTATGAAGTCAGTCAGAGGAGCATGTGCGTGGAAGAGAGTCTGCAGAGAAGCTATCAGAGAGGAAGGAAGAAGCTACTTAAAATAAGCAAGTGGAGGAAATGTAATTAAATGTTAGGACAGATAATGCAAGAAGAAACAAAAGAATGATAGATCCTGGCATTGACAGTGTGCAAGTGATACTCCTTGAGCTAGCAAAATGATGTAGAGCTGATCAGACGTACACAGGCTGCAATTTCAAAGGTATGCTATAAAAACACAAATACAGAAATGGCATTCAGCTGTTAAAATCAGATGTCAGTTATATCTTTTCAGATGGTTTATGTATACCAGCGTGCCAGGATGAACAGTCACTCTTGTGGACATGATTATGAGGGCTGCTTTCTGAACTTTGACTCACTAAATCAAAGTGTATTCTGTAAATACATGACAAAAACTTTGTACACTATAAAACTGTGCATGCTGGTTTTGCTGCTTTTCCATTTCTGGGCTCAGCTTCTCAGTCCAGAAATGCTTCTACATTCTGTTGCTCTGTTAACCTTTGGACAGCATCTTGTGTGCATGTACAGCTTTTGTACAAAAGCTGACTGCAGCTATCTGTGTAATTAATTTGCCAGGCACAACTTCACAAAGAGAGAGGAGTATTCTCTTCTGTGAGGAGGTGTGATTGGTGTTCAGGGATTGCCAAAACTTCTTCCCGAATTATGAAATACATATCATGATGGTGAAGATGATCGGTGTTTGCTTTGATCAGTGATTGCTTCAGGAGGTGTACCAGCAGGGAGATCAGTAACATAACAAACATAATTGCAGCTGTTCTCATTTTGAATGCTTTTTTTTGGTGGGGAGAACAGGAGGATGTTCTCCTTGTGTGAAATTTATAAAGACCAGTCATATGAACAGAAAACACAGTGTGGGTTGTTGTTTTTTTCAAGAAATTTAAAGTGGAAGTTCGGTGAAGAATGTAGTAGTCAGAATGATGAAGCAGCTTCTAATATAACCTGCAAATAAAGGATATTGTTTGAACACATAAAATACATCTAATACATGGTTGAATATTTCAGTGCAATAAACTCAAAGGTACAGTTCAAACTCAATTTTGGATACTTAGGTTCAGCTTATTTTATGGATTTATGAGTCACTCAGTCCATTGTTAAGAAGATAGACTAAGATCCAAAATCTACAAAGCACATCCTAATTTATAGAATAATGTTCTGACTTTCTGGGTCTAACAAAAGGAATTACGGTTCATCCAAAGTTTTAGTGTTTGTTCACTACATCTTATGTAAACCACTGCCATCAACAGTGACTCTGTATTGCGTCAAGGTTTCTGTAAGGAGACAGATAAAGAGCTTATCTGTTGCACGTATTCTGACTTCTCTCCACTGCTGTTTTCCTGCTCCATTGACCTGTCTGTCTTTGGGCCTTTGGTACCGTATGTGAAGCTTTCTTCTAAAGAAAAAAGCAAAGTTTTTATCTGAGAAACATGCTGAATATCAACTGCATCAGAAGGTCCCAGCTGTAAAATGCTGCAGGCAGTGGCATAGCCACACTTAGAACATGCTTGTGGCTCATCTAAGTGTTTCTCACTTTTACAGCCATTCAAAGGTTTATTTTCCAGGGCATAATACAGTTTGTTTCTGGAACTTTGCGTTAGATAAAATACGGACGGTCCCTCAGGCTCTTCTGACAATGTCAAGCTACTGATGTTGACCACATTAAGAGGTCAGCAGCGAGGACATTGAAGAAGGAAGTAGTGCTGGGTCTAGAAAGCTGAAATGTATGGATCTGCTGCATACTGAACACTTGTGAGGAAAACACTGCCCATTTATGAGATCTGGTAACAGACTGAACATGGTGGCATTGTGCTTCCCTGTTAAAACCCTGTCTGTTTATACGTGCACACGACATTCCAAGTTTACTCCTTCCTAACCATGCTTTTTCTTTTTTTTACTAGGGCATATTTCAAAACGTTTGTCCCTCAGTTCCAGGAGGCGGCATTCGCTAATGGGAAGCTTTAGGCAGCCTTGAGCACGGAGATGATACTGGACAGATCCTTCAGTCTGCGCTTGTCAGCCCACAAGAAGAATGCCTGGAAATGGGCCTGGCTGTTGATAGGTGCTTTCTTGCCTCTGGAGTGGTTTTGATAGCTTCGTTTTTTGTCAAATTTCTGAAACGAAGACCTCACTAGCATGCTTAAAACTGCGTATTTGATATTCATCCTGTCCCTTGGCCTCTGCCACCATCATTCCTTTATATATCTACTGGATTAAATTTAAAAGAGCACGTTTTGATGTGAGAACATTTTCTTGTGCCAACAATGTCCTGTATGTTATGCCTTGATTCCTTGTCTTCAGATGGTGTAAAGTGGATTATTTTTTCCCCACAGAAATACAATGTGATTGTATATTTAGTTAACATTTCTAGCTTGTCCTAAGAACATATAAAACTGCCGTATGTATTTTTTATGCCTAATGGACTGTACAGTGCCATATTCTGCCTTGGAAGTTTGCATCTCGCTGTGGCTGTTTCTCATGGGTATGGATATGAGTTACACAGTTCAATTCTCAGTGCCTTTCAGGTTGGTCTGATATTAATATGGCAGGGTGTTGGAGACTTTTTTTAAAAAAATACTTCATTTGAAAGCTCATCTTATATGAAATGCTATACTTCGTGCTGTTTTTATTTCCAGTTGTACAATTTTGGTGTTTTTTTAATGAACTCCCCTTGCCATTATGAAAAAGTTCTACGAGTGCACAAGAAACTATATAAATCAGTATAACAAAATAAAGCTCTTTCATAGATCTGTAATTTTTCCGAGTAAGATAAATACTGCTAAGAAGCAAACTTTCAACAAAAGAATGAATTATGTCTTGGAAAATAACTGATGAATTGTGTAGGGCTATAAGTATTCAGCTTAATGCTCAAGTTCAGCATGTCTTCTCAGAAATAATTTTGAACATATATAACTGGAAACATTACCTTCCCTAATTCTGAAACACCAAATGCAAAATCCCACCTATTCATGCTTTTCTTTACGCTTGTGTCAGTCACAGCAGTTGGAGCTAACTATCACGGTGTCACTTCCCAAATTAATTTGTGAATAGACTAGGGTACTTTCCAGTAAGGAATAAATTAACAGTGTGTGTTGCTTATAAATGACATGTGGAAAATGTGCCCTACTTCTGCTAAATATAAGGAACTAAATTAATAGTATGCAGATGATACAGTGGTGCTGGAAAACATTTAATTTGAAATTATTCACTATAGAACCACTATCTGCTTATGCAATGAAATCTCATCAAATTACTTGATTTGCAGTATTCTCCTACTTCTTAAACTTGCTATTTTACATGAAAACTAGTGCTTTCCAGGGGAGTGTCCACCTAGGAAATGCAGATGTATTTTGAGCAGTGAAGCTCAATAATTAAAAATTATGCAAATGATTTGCCTCTAGAAACTATAGGTATTTTTAGCTAATGTATAAGCAAAATTTTAGGATTTATGTTTAACACTGATGGTCTTGACTGGAAATTAAGCTGCAAACAAAATCAGAAGCCCTACTGCAAATCTATAGAGGAGGGGGCATATACTGTCCTGTGACACTCCCCCCCACCCCCTCCTTTTGACTCTTGCTGCATTATCTGAGGGCTATAAATGGCTCCAAAGGTCTGAGCCTGAATTCCCTCTGTGAAGGCTTTTCATGCAAACCAAGACTTACAGCAGATGTGGAGGGAAATGAGTTTATGTGAATAGCAAAACCGTGACTGAACAACCTTAAATGACTGAAAAAGCATGTTATTCAGTATTCTGGGATGTTCCCACATCTGCATTTCTTCAGGTAAAAGCCAAAGCCACACAGACTTGTTCAAGAATGAGCTAACTCTTATGAATGGGGTGGGAGAAGGAGGATAAGCATGACTTTTTTTATAAAGGCTAGCAATTGCAAAACATTTTGAAAAGAGGCCCACTCTTCAGAGTCAGTGTGCGTTTTCAGTAAAAATGCATCCTTCACCTCAGTCCTAGTAGCTTTGTGCAAAGGACTGCTTTACTGTTGAAGGACTAAGAATTTTAGAAGCCACGTAAGAAAGATTTCAAGGGTATAAAATACCTAAACCAGAAATTCCTTATGCTGAATTGAATAGTTTCACCAAGTTTTCATGGGCATGTATGGAAATGAAACAATGGTTTCAGTCTAATTTTACATCATGCTACAGCTGGTAGTATTTTGGGAGGAAAAATGTAGAAAAATTTAGAAACTAAACTGTTTGCTTTTAAGATAAAGTCAGCAAGGCTATCAATTTTTAGATTAGAATGAAAGGTATTTTTCTTACACTTAGCGAACATTTTCATTTCAAAACCACCCTGCATTCTTTGGCCTCCACGGTATTTTATGGAGCCATTTCTGATAGTTGTCAGAAGAATGTGTTGTAGGGTTATTAGTGCTACAAATGGGTATTCGAAGGAAAGGCATGGAAATGAGTGAAATCTTTTTTCCAGAAGAAGAATTGCTATATAAATGCTACATTGGAAAAGGGACTTAGTTTGAATAATGTTGTGTCAAATCATGTATATGCTGAAGGCATTTAAATTAGCGACAAAAGTTCTAATCTAGTAAGTTGAAGTTATTTCTGTTATATCCTATTTTATGATGATATCCATTGTGGCCAATGTAGTGACAGTGAGACTTTCAGCACTTTCTTTCCTGTTACCTGGTAGATGGGATTAGAATGAGCAGTCAGACAGACAGGTTTCTTTGGTTCATGAGGACCACAAAACAGGAGAACAGTAGCCATGTTGTGAACATATTGAAAAGCCTAAATTCTACTCTGTCATAATTTTCATTGAAAGAATGCAGTAAGTCGTACTAAGCTCCATTAATGCACAATTTTCCAAAGGTCCTTAAAGTGCAGACTGACAGTCAAGCCTTTATTCATCTGCATACGTAATCCACTGTGCTAGAAGTAATACTAAATCTTTTGGATTCAAAGTTCAACTTTTTGTGAACTTGCTGGAAAGACTGGACAAACAGCTGGAAGAATAAATAGAAGTTAAATACATCATGCATAGTTTGGCCTTCATTGATCTTTCTGTTGTATTGGTCATCACTTTGTTGATCAGCATGTTTCGATTGCTGAATCAGCAACGTTGTCAGTATCTTCTGTGTCCTTGAACATCCTCCCATCCGTCTATGAGGTAGACTTGAATCAGTTTTTGAGGAGAGATCGTTGCTAGAATTAGCACAGGTCTCCTGTGTGTTGTTAGACCCTCGCTAGGCATGTTTCTGTGGTTCCTTCCTCTCATCCTGTCTGGCACTCGCAGCAATAAGCATCGATTGTGAATCAGTCAGTAGACGAGATGTAGCAATGAAGTGCAGTACCTTACGTCTTACTTCAGGCAGTTTTACACAAAGAGACTTCTTACCTGGGAAAGAGGGGGTTAGGTTTGGTTAGTCTTTCTCAAGTAGTGCCTCCTAATACAAGGCTGGGGGTATAGCAAAGGTCAAAAACCTGTGTAAGTGGTGAGTAGAGACTGCTGCGTGGACATCCCTCTACTCCTGTGTCAGTACCCTTAACAACTGGAGAAGCAGCAGGCGGTAGGAACTAGTAGTATCTTGTTGAGGGTCACTCTTGCAGGTCTGAAATACATTTCTAATACCACACCTGCACGGCAGCAACACGTGGAGGTGAGAGGGTAGTGTCCTCTGTCAGTGGAGAAGGGGAGTTTCTCGCCTTTCCAGCTTTGTGAGAAAGGCTTGCTGCGAGAAGGTAACAAGCTTTGGACACAGCTTCTGACCACGGCTCTTAATTACAGGGTGCTGTCTCTGCCCTGGGAAACAAATGAAGTCTGTGACCGAACTTGACTGCCAGTGAATGCTCTTCCCTTAAATTACTTATGTCTCTGTAATTGATGTATTGTAACGCTCATTAAACCTAAAAGTTACACTGTTTCTTACTTCTTAAATGCTACTGAAAATCCCTTAAGTCATCTCATTTGTAGGTTTTATTCTCAGGTGTCTGTAAAGTTCTGGAACAATTTTGTTACATCCTTACCAGTTACGGCTATTTTTAGTGTCTTTGAATCATACTCATTGAACAGTTTCAGCTGGAAGAGACTTTCAAGATCATCGAGTCCAACCTTTTCCTAGCCCTATCAACACCACTAAACCATGTTCTTCGATGCAACATCCACTCATCTCTTAAACACCTCCAGGGATGGCAACTCAGCCACCTCCCTGGGCAGCCTGTTCCAATGACTGACAACCCTCTCAGAAAAAGAAATTTTTCCTAATGTCCAACCTGAACCTCACCTGGCACAACTTAAGGTCACCATTTGAGGTGTATGTCTTAACAAGGCAACCAGTTGTTGTTCCAAGTGACATCATATGGGCCTATATTAAATACAGAATATTTGATCTAAAAATAATCAGTCTTACCATAGCAACTGTTTTGGGTTTTTTTATTTATTAAACTAAGTATTGTATTCTCCACAGTAGAATAATTCTGAGAAAATACTCTGTTGTTACCTGGAACAGAGAGGATAAGCATGCTGATGGAGCTGGATATATATTTTGCACCGAATCTTGGATTAATTTTCATCTTAACATCAGCAGGGAGAAAGTGTATTCTCCTTTGCTGAAGGAAGCCTGCACCTAAGTAAACAATTGATTAGGTTATATCTTTTCCTGTTTGTATTTTGAAACAATATGGTTTGTGCCTATGGGCAAAGCTAGTAAATGTCTAAACAAGGTCTGTCAACAGTACAGGGATTTTTAATATTTTTATTTATTGACTTTTGTAGATTCAGAGAATAGTTTCGAACTTTGTGCTGAGGGAAGGTAAAAAATATAAATATCAGAAACATGCTATATATGAAATTTTAGCTGTGTATGAAATGGAAGACTAGCGGTCTGAATATTATTCTGCAAGAACTCAGGGGTTCTGCCGTGTATTTCTAAGCATGTAGCTTGAAAAGCCATGGCATGTAGGTGATTTCAGTGTAGCTTTTCCTATTCTATTCCTTGTCTTATGTTTAAAAGCTCAATTCTTGCTTCCAAGGCACTGCACAAACACCATTTTGTTAAAATGGTGGTTACCAAGGAAAAAAGCAGGGGGGAAAACCGGGATCAACTGCTGAAAATAGGTCTTAAATCACCAAGAAATCAACAAAGGAAGCAAGGTTTGGCGGCTGCCATGCCACTTGCTGAGTTTACAATACAGGCCTTCAAACGTGTCCCCAGTGCAAATTAAAAAAAATAGAGGAGTGTTTTCTTGCAGTGCTAAAGAATAAATACAGTTTTAAACAACAGGAAGTAAAGCAAACGCTTAATTGCAGGCATGAAAAGCAAAATACACACTAAAAGTTTAACGTGATTTGTGCCTACAGCTCCCTGCATTTCTCCTGTCACCAGAGAGGGTAAAGAATTAATGCCTCGTGCTGCAGCTGCCCGTGGTGAAAATTGATCCTTGGGGTGCTCCGTGTTTTCATCAAACTCTATTTAAACCCTAATGATGCTTTTTCTATCCCTGAGGATAGCAACATGGTACCAGGGAAAAGCAAATCTTAAGCTGTCAGGGGTTTCTGTTCCACTGCTGCTCCATTTCAAGCCCTTGATTTGGGTGGGGCGAGTACTTTGTAAGTCATCAAGCCTGCCAGCAAACAGGGTACATTTTATTTCTGTGGTGTTTATTTGAAGTGATTCAAGCTGATTATAATTTGATGTCTTGTTTCCTTTACTCCACTGTCCCTTTCAGCAGAAGATTTTTAGTACTTGCTGAAAAATTAGAGCCATGGAGATTATTTTTGTCTTTCGAAAGTGATGTAGCTCTGGTGTGAGTGGTTGGAGAGATGCGTTTCTTCTCCGAACTGCACAGTCAGCCGCTGCCCAAGCATCACGTACCCCTCCCAGCAAGCCTCACTTGAATTTGGTCTGGCAGGATGGCAACCAAGATTGAAACTCTGAAGTTGTTTTTTTGCTTTTCCTCAAAACATCCTCCACCAGCTAAATCCCCATATGTAGCCTCCTCCACTACCCAGGTTCCCCTTTTTCCTGCTCCCTGAGATCCTGACTGCAGGAGGTAACAGACTTTGGTTGCTCATCAGCTGGGGCCAGGTTCATTTCTGTACCCAACCAAGGAGCTGTGCCAAAGGGAAATGCCACCCTACTGCTGCTGAAGCTGGGTGTTTCCTCTTAATGCCTCGATAGGAAAAGGCAGCTGCAAAATCCAGCTGCAACTCAAGTGCAGCCCTGCCAGCTAAAGGGTGATTTCTTGTGTGTTTTGGCCAACCAAGCCTGTTCTCTGTTCAATTGCCTCCCTTCTACCAGAGAGAGGACACTACAGAAAACTTTATCATTGCATCAACAGCCCTATAGGCGTATAGAAAGTCCAGGAGCCATCAGCAGCCATCTTCCCATCTGAACTTCTCTATCCTCGTTTTGAGAAGGGGAAGCAAAATATCCGAAGAAAAATCTGTATTTTAGCAACAGCTTGCTTCTTACAGTTCTTCAGTTCCGTGGCTTGTTTCAATAGTTGTTTTATCATCGCTTTCTGGTGAACATAACGTGCTGCGGTTTCCTAAACTGTCTGCATTCATCTCCCTGTTCCTTTTATCCAGGAAATGCTGTGTGTCAGCATCTCAGTTTGCCTCTGGACCATAGGGGTGCTCTCAGTCAGCCACAGGTGATCTGGGAAGGACAACAGCATCTTCTGGTTTCAGCAAGATAGAGGTGAGTTTAGGTGAATGAGTTTGTGCTGTGAGAATCGGGCTCATCGTCTTCAGAGCACCCACAGCGCTTGTGGCCAAGAAAAAATAACAGCTTCTGTCTAATGGGGTCAGATAGCTAAATGGAGCAGTTTCCGCACGGTGGTGGCTGGTATAATTATACACTGGGCCATGGCGTGTCTGGTCCTAATAGCACCTGGGACACTTATGAGTGACTCAGCTGCTGCTTGAGGCTAATTATGGGTAGGTTGCATGAAAAACACCCGTGACTTGATCCTGCTTCCTCGCTTCCAGTGGACGGGGGGTCAGCAGCGACCTGGATTGCTCACTGCAAAGCTGGGTAAATGCCCACTCATGAGGAAAAGGCTTTTCAAAGCAAGGCTGCAAACAGCCCTCAGAGGTGCCTGGTTTTTGAAAAGAAGGTGGTGTTGTGTGTCAGGACGTTGCTCAGTCGAATCCAATTCCCTGTCTCTGGGATTAGCTGGTGCTGGGGTACTTTAAGAGAAAGTGAGATTCCAAAAGGATCTAATCTAATGGCTTCTTGTATTTGTTTATGGATGACAGGAGTTATTTCTTCTGTGTTTGTAATCACCGTTTAGTTGAATTTAGCATTGTTTTTATTATAGCATTTTAGAAATTGATCATGTGATTATTTGGCCGTTTTTAAAATTCAGCCATATGTTCATCACTGTGATATACTCTGGCAGAAGAATTCCCATATTAGCTATACTGTGCGAAGTGTTATTTCCCTTCTCTGCCCCAGAGCTACCATGGAGCAGGCTCAAGAAGCAGGTCCAGTACTTGAAGGCAGCTCAGAAATTTCTCAGATGCTCCAGCATCTTGTAACACATTATTTGTACAGATTGTACCTTTGCTGAGAGTAACTTCTACTGATTTTGAAGCATATAAGAAAGAAATACTAGTATTTCTATGTCTAGCAGGATAGACACAGGATAGGGGAGCTGCTAGAAGCTGTTGAAATTTATTTTCAGGGAGTTTCATGACTTCTTCCTTCAGGCTCTGTCAGATTAGTTTACAGGGAAGACTTACCAAAAACTCTTCCTCCAAAAGCAACACCATCACAGGCACAAATCTCCAGGATACAAAGCACAGGGCAGAGAGCATTTCCACCAACAGTCCAGCAGTGGAAGAGGTTGGAGCCCCTGGAGGTTGGACCATCTTCCTGGAGGTTTTTGAGACGTGAGTAGGCAGAGCTGTGGTGGTCCTGATCTAGCAAGTGGTAATAGTCCCACTTCAAGCAAAAGGCTGGACTAAATGACCTACAGACATACATCTCGGGCAACTTTGGTATGATTCTCTTAACTTTTTTTTAAACCTGTGATACAGACCCAAGCAAAACCTGGTACTACCTACCCTTAGAGATTGTTCAGAGGCAGTAATGAAACAAAATGAAGAGCGAATGTGATGAGATTTCAAAAGTTCGTTGTTTCTAAACATTTTCGGATCTTAGAAGTGCACACATAAGTTCGTACAACATGGTGCTCATAGCTACCTAAGCTAGTTCTGAGCAGAGTAGCTTGAGTACTTGAAGCACTGCAGACAGATTGCATCATCCCTTAATTTTTATGAAAGGTACCTTGATGTTGCCTTGAAGAAAAACTATGTTTGGATGTGAAAGTAGGCTGGGCATCTGGAGCCAGTGCTCCGTGTATACAAACAAGATGTTTCTTCGGGGAGGAGCTAGGGCTGGAAACTGGTCCAGCATGCACTGAATTGTAGTTGTTTGGAGTTGTTTATACTATTTGAAGAGCAGTTCACAAGCAGCAAAGTGTTAAAACTGAGTGAAATGAGCCGCTTTACAGATCGCTGTATCAGGGCAGACTGGAAATTGCAGCAAGAAGCGCTGTGCATGCCAACCTGAGGGGCCTGTTTGCAGTGAAGTTAGCTTTTACATCCTGACATCTTGCTATAGAAAAATAAGAATTGTTTTGAGGCTTGTCTTTGCGCCTAGTCCTGCCACTCAAGATTAAATCTCGCAGACAAAACAAGCTGTTTGGGAGGCAGACCAAGAATGCCTTTACAGTGAAGAAAAATATAAACACTCAGCCAACTGTGATTAACTATTGAATGCAAAACACTCCCTGGGATTTGTTTATTCGTAGACTGTAGAGAAAGCTCCCAAACACTGCCATGCTTTCAGTGTAAAAACACTTCAGCTTCTACAACCCACTGTTACTGGGGGCTGGAGCAAGGAAAGGATGTTTTCCAAGCTGGGTTTTGGGGTTTTTTTTTTTTTTTTTTTCCCAAATGTGTTGTTTATTCAGTTTTACAAGGCGATGTACCCAGTTTCCTCTCATTGTGCATATTTCTGCCTCCAGCTGCTCACACCTGAGCTGGACTTTGGCTCCTTCTCCTCTCCCTCCACTGGGCAGGGTGAGCCAGGAGTGCCTGGCTCAGCCGTAGCACTGCCAGCCCCACTGCTGTGCATGGGATCTCGCTGTTCTCTGAACGCTGTCCAGATGAACACAGGCAATAGTTGTCATTAGAAATAAAAAAAAAGACCAGAAAAGTGCTTGTGAGCATTTGCTTATTGCTCACAGGCAACTCTGGGCATCCCCAAGCTTTGAGGTGGCTGCTGGAATGACAGCGTGCAAAGAGCCCAAGCCCTTAGCAGTGTGCTTCATGTGTGTGTTTTCCCATTTTTTGTTAGCAAAAATGATAATGTCCAGGTTTACAGACAGTTTTAGATTTCAAGGAAGGGAAAGAAAGTGGGTGCTGGCAGCCGGAGAGGGAAGGAGTTGCTGTGCTGCTGGAACAGTGTAGTTGAGTGCAGTGAAATTGTCCTGTCCTGGGAGGACTGACTGCAAAGTACAGCTTGTAAATGTGGAGTAAATGTTTATAAGGAGTTCTATTCCAGTTTTATAATCCAATTTAAACGAAGTGTGACGCTGACCAAGCCATGGAGAGTCTGGGTGCTGTGTTCGTGCTGAAAGGGCTAGAAATGGAGGCAAGTACGTGGAATTGTGCAGGGGTTGCTTTTCAACATCAAGGAAATGCAGAAAGTAAACAGTGTTAATTGGTAAAGAAAAGCAGGATTATTAAGATTCCTTTGGCTCCAGTTTTCTAAATTACAGGAGTCGACACATTTCTATTTTGTCATTAACTTATTAGTGCATACTTAGATGCAGCACTGAACAGGCCTGTTGGAAATTTTAACATTTAAAGCTGTACTTTCATCTCTCCCTGTGCACATATATCATGGAGCCCTCCAAGGAAGGGGCCGTACAGCACAGCTTTCTCCTGTTCTAACCTTAGTTATCAAATGAGTGTAAATTAAAGGGCAGGCTCTGCAACCATGGCTGCTGGCATGGCAGCACCATGCATTTCATAGAATCGTAGAATGTTTGGGGTTGGAAAGGACCTCGAAAGATCATCTAGTCCAACCCCTCTGCCACAGCAGGATCCTCTAGGGCAGCCACACAGGAGCATGTCCAGATGTGGATGTGAAGACAGAATCAGGACTCCTTAGTCCCAGCTCCTCAGGTTGAAATAGTCTACAAGATTTGGCACAAGCAGGCTCCTGTTTAGGAGCCAGTTGACTTCTGTGAAATTTAAGTCATAGGCAATCATTTAAACATAGGATGAAGTGCTCTCGTTGTACGGCTTTTTCCTCAGGCTCAGGCTAGAAGACCTTTTGGTACAGTTACTAGAAGTGCGATCAGGACACACCATGATACACAGATATGTCAGCTTTTTGGTTTGGTTTCAGTTTTGTGTTGGGTTTTTTAGTTTTCTTCTGAGCGGGCTATTTAGCTTATTTCATTGACAGTAAACATAAAGTCACTTCTGTCGGATCCCTGAAGTTACAGGGAAAAGACCAAATTAACTCTTCCATCATTTTATTATGTTACTCCTTAAAAACCAGACAGGTTCCAAACCATACTGCAGCAGTTTCTGTACGTGTAAACAGCAAAACTGATAACATCTAATCAACCTCTTTGCCAAGGCAAGACAGCAAGAAGTTCTTGCTTTATAGCATGAAAAATGCTTTGTAGTTATATAGGACTTTTCATGCAAGGACATCAAAGTGCATTGCAGGTATTAATTAATTAGGTTTCACAACACCCTTGTGAAGTATTTGTGTCCATTTTACAAAGAAGGGACTGAGGCAAAAAGCAAGGATGTGACTCGTCCAGGGAGGCATGGCTGCTCCATGGTGGGGCGGGGGCTGGGCTCAGCTGTGCTGCACCCAGCACCATGGCTCCCACCCTTGCTGGGGCGCAGGAAGCCATGCCCAGTGCCGGTGTGAGGCTGGGAGATGGCTCCGTCATCGGCATGGTGTCTCCTGATGAATCCCACCTGCCCTGCCCAGGGGTGAGGTGCCAGGAAGGGCAGAGGTTCCCCAGCTGCCCTCACTTTGCCCTGGACCCAGTGGGGCAGCATAGGAGCAACATGAAACCAAAGACCATGCACCTCCCTATGCGGGCTTGGTGCCCTGAGTCCATGGGTGCAAGATTTTGGTCCTTTAGACTAGTGCCTAAAGCTGGAAGTCTCTTGACGCTGGCTGGGGATAGGCAGGGTTTCCCCAGGAGCCCACTGGCCCGCTGTCGGCCATGCTGGCATTGCCCGTCCTTGGCTCACGATGTTCCTCTGCCAGCCCAGCTCTTGGGAAGCTCCGGCCAACGCCTGTGGGAATGAGCCCTGCCTAAGGCAGCAGCCCCTGCCAGTCTTGTCAAAAACAAAGAGACGAAGAAAGGGGCTGCCACCACCCTCTCATTGAGCAGCTGCGTGGCTGAGAGGAGCAGCCGTGCAGGCAGAGCTCCTGAGGATTTCCCCTCAGCATTGAGCGAGGCCCTCAAACCCAGTGGGGCTTGGCTCTGCCTCCCACAGTAGCCAGATCTGCCACCGGGGCAGCGTGAGTGTGCCCAGGACAAGAGGAGTCTGGGCAAGGGAAGGGCGCGGATCCGCGGCTTAGGAGGCGGCCAGGCTGGAAGCTGCTTTCCCAGCAAGAGGAAGGTGGAGGAGCATTTGCATGGGGCTGTTCTGCTTTCCTGTTCCAGCGACAAGGTATGCCTGCCTCGCCAGAAACTCTTTGATCAGCAGAGAGAATAATGAAAAAGATTTGATTTAATAGAGGTCAAATTACCATAGATTCCATTGGCTAAATGGGGAAAAACTTAAAATAGAAAATGTTCCTTAAGAAGGGGGGAAAAAAAATCAGATTAAGACCAGATGAGCCTTGTCCAACTAAGAAGCATAAAATGTTCTTCCCAGCATGTTGTGGTTATTTTGCAATAACCATGCATTACACTGATATGCCTATGTAATTGCATACAGGGAGAACAGGAGTAGCATGTAGTACAAAATTACCAGACACCATCAGCTACCATGAAGTAAAGCCTATTCATAGTTGTCCACATTTTTCCCTTATCCATCAATAATTTCCTTCCTTATATCATTTTGCCCGAGTAAGATTTATGATTTTATTTTTTGTTGAAGTATTGACCCTGTAACTTTAGGAAGATGGAAATGCCCTAGAAGACCATCTCATCGTTGAGCTCACCCAAGTTTTTGATGTCTTGGCTGAACTGAAAAGTGGAAATTTCTCTAAAAGCTGAGTCAGTTAGCTCCGTCAGTGAGAGCGTAGTGCTGATAACACCAAGGTCGCAGGTTCAATCCCTGTTCGGTCCCCATGTGTTGCCTGATGTAGTTGAGAGGCACCCCTGCCCATGACAGGGAGGTTGGATTAAATGTTCTCTAAGGTCCCTTCCAGCCTAGGCCATTCTATGATTCTATGATAACTATTTAAAAAAAAAAAAAAAGAAAAATACAGCAAATCCCGTTGGCCAAGATACGGTCTTCAGGCCCTGATTCAAACACAGCACTTAAGCACTTGCTTAGCTTACTAATTGAAGTCAATGGGATTTCGAGCACTTTGCTGAAATGGGAGTTTTTGTGGACAACTTTTGTGCCAGTACATTTGTAATACAGAAATCAAGTTGTGCCAGGTTTATTTTGGCTCTGGTTTTCTTTGTGGTGGTGATTGACAAATCCACAGAATTGGACTAATACCAGAGAGGTGATGACTATGAGAGAAGCGATGACAAGAAATAATAAATTTTGAACTGGCAAAACCTTTAACTTGGGCAGATTGAAAACCTCTGTGTAAGGGAACAAAAAGGTCTGTATTATGCTGATAAATGCACTCTTTTCAGGAAGACCTTCAGTTAATCAGCAAGTAATGTGCTGGGACAGCTAAAAATTTTGAAGCAAATCCTTTGGTAAGTGGTGTAACTACACCGAAGCTTTTGGAAACAGGCAGGTTTACATCACTCGATAGCCTAGTCATATAATCTTATAATCACTTTGAAAAAGATTAATTTCCTGGAGAAAAAATTTCATGCCTTAGCATTGCAGGCAATAGGACAGAGCTCAGCATGGTAATGGATTTCGTGTCTGTTGCTGGAGGTTGTCCAAACCCACCCCACTAACCAATAAATCACTACCTAATTGAAAATAGTCACAGCAACAGATTACAACATCAAGAACGGAACCAGTACGGTAGGAATTAGACTGACAGTGTCCATACGTAGGGTGTGGTGTCAAAAGATGATCTTGTAGCCTGCCCCCACTTGCCCTTCTCCCTCCTCTTCCTCCTCCTGCTGCTCCTTGATGCCTGATCGCTCCACTCATCCTCCGCACCGGCTCCAGTACGTACCTGGTCACGTGGAGAGCATGTTTGACTTCCTAACCTAGTGAAAAAAAAACAACTACAATTTTTGGTTGGGTTTGTTTTTTCCTATTTTAATGAGTTGACTCATTTACAGTGCCATCAGCCAACGCAAGCAAGGAGAGCATGGCCAGGGGGAACTTCAGTCCTCCTCTGGACACAGGCAGTTATTCCGGCTTTGGCCACCTCATGATACCACACCTTGACTCTTCCATGGCAATTTCCACTTTACTGACACAGGGCAACATGGACAAGTTATTGCCGGTACATCAAAGAGATGGAAAAAATTAATCAACAGCACCTCCGAGCTATTAGGCATAGACGGTAGCTAGATAAAATCATAAATAGTGAAATCCCGTAAGGATGTTGCGCAACAAGTATTGAAGCAAAGCTCGTAAAACTCTTCTTCACTGCATTTAAGCATTTTCCTTCCACAGGAGACATAATTTTCTAAAAGTGTTGGTTTTTTGGTTTTTTTTGCACAGCAAACTCCCGCTGGGCAGAGGCGGGAAGGGCCCCAGCCCATGTGATGTCAGGATAAATATGTGGGAAGCCAATGCAGCAGAAAATCCAGCCAGAGGAATGTCTGGTGCAGGGCAAGTGGTGGTGCAGGAGCGGACTGGCCACCTCTCCCACCGTCTATGGCGCCCGCAAGGTGCGAGCAAGAGCTCAGGCTCTGGCCGAGGTCTGGGTGGGACGGCAGTGTGTTTGCAGCGCCTCAGCCTGAGGTTTGTCTCCAGCTTGCCCGCCTTCCGAGGAGTTGTCCCAAAACACGTTCCCCTCGCAAGGGTGCACTGAGCAGAGTGGATGGATGGGCCTGTCTATCTGATGCAGAAGCAATTAGTCTAGGCTTTAATGAAGGATTTTAGCATCTGAGTGTAAGGAAACTTAACAAAAGACCTTTGCATTACACTCTGCAAGTTTGTTGTAAGCAACAAGTAACAAGAGCAGATTTAGAGATAAAGATAATAAAAAACATTGCATTCCCTTTCCCAAAAGCCTATAAATCAAGACTTTGGCTCTTAAGTGCAGAAATGCTTTGGGCTGTAATTGGAAACAGGCAGCACTGATCTGAAACACTGAATCGAGCTCAGTTTGCGATGGCTTGGGTGAAGAGGTTTCCAGCACTTCTTCAGAAAAGGCTTCACCTTCCTAATTAACCAGCCAGTGACTTGACACCCTGCAGGACCCCTCTGCCTGTCCATTTTACCTGAAGCTGCCCAGGGGTTCCGCAGCAATGAAACATGCCTTGAAGTTGCATGGGTGAGGAGGTCCTTGTAGACCAACCACCATCTGCAAACTGGACGGGACAGGGTGAGGCATGGGGCAGAAGCTTTTGGGTTAGTGGGACCATGGGGCAGATGGCTCTCGACATGGGAGAGAAGAGAAAGGACTCCTGAAAGCCTACCAGTCCTTCCCACCGTGTGCCTGCAGTAGGGGACTCGTGGTGCCACTGCTGTGCCGATGTATTTCCTCCCCACATGCAGCATACCCATGTTTGCTCCCTTTCTGGGAGACCACCCCTGGCTTTGCTCCTCTGGGGAAGAGGTTCCCATCACCTCCAGTACAGCCATGATGCTGCAGGATCCTCTGTGATGAAGAAGAGTCACCTACTCCGTTTCTTCATTCTGGGTAGCCTTCAGCCCTCAAAGCCCCATCTATGGTGGCTTGAGTGCCAAGTGCAGGTTGAACTCAGGGGCTGAATAGCTGTCTAAAAGATATTTGCACAGGCAAATTGTGCTGGCCTAAGACAAATCCACAGTTTAACCCCACAACACACCTCATATGGATATCCTTCAGTTTAGCTGCTATTGCTTTGGAAAGTGCTTGATTCAAACTGAAAATGCTGCTTTTATCAGGAACCACCCAAAAGGCGACAGTAATGCTGTAGTTATATGTTAGTAAGAAACAGTGAAGCTTGCCACAGAGAGAGGAACAAGCACAGCAAGTAGTTCTGCAGAGCACCAGTGCCAAGCCAGATCAAGGCAGTAGAATTTATAGCCGTTATTATCTGCGTGAGGTATATTTATGGCTCCCCTCCCCATTGCTCTGATATCTTTGAATCTCACAATATTTGTATATTCATTCCCACAACATTCCTGTAGGTAAGGAATTTGCAAACAAGAAGCCCAATACTGAAGACTCTCCATGCAACACAGGGCAGGGTTTGGAAGGTGGGGAGACTTCAGAGACCTTCAGCAGTTACAGATACATCCATGAAAATTAACCAAATAATGTGATCTAAGTAGTTGGGCTATCTGCAAGGTAAATAGCCAGATTCCGCTGGGCTGGGCTGTGCAAGAGTTCAGACTAGACGATGACAAGTCTTTATCACTTCAAGATATACCTGAACTTGCAACCTGTGCAACCCTGATCTGAACCACCTCGATACAGGATGGTTGGAGGCAGAGGAAAATGAAAGTGCTCCAAGCTCTGAGATTCATAATAGTAAGGGGAAATAATAAGCAAGTTTGTATAAATTAATGTTTGATAATTTTGGATGTAAAATAGCCCTTAAAATTCTGTCCCTAATTCCTCAACACCTGATCTACTGTCCATTACTTTTAGAAACTAATTTCACATGAAACAGGAGAAGGGACTAACACAAGGCATGGCATAAATAGAACAGCGTTCCTTTTCTGTTATTCAGAAAGCTTTTGCGCCAATTTGGGGAGTTTGTATTTTTCTGGCATTTTTGCCTAGATTTTTCACAGTGACATCAATTGCATTGCATTTCAAAATGGAAATAACCTTTTTTTTCCTCCTGTCCTTTGAACATGTGATCTTCTAGGAGAGGACGCCCTTGAGCAAACTCAGTCGGTTTGTGTGCTGAGGCTGTTCTCTGCAGGAGATTTTGCAGTCTAGTGACTGCAGCTGGGAATTGCTTCTCTTCCGTGCCAGTCCCTAGGGCCTGACAGGTGCTCTTGAGCAGGTTTGGCCTCAGTTCTCCACGCCGTTCAATGACGTTAATTATTCATACTTACCTTAGTGAGCTTAATTAATACTTTTAAAGGGCTTTGAGATCCTTGGATGAAAGACTCGGTTGACAGACAAAATATTTTTACAGTGACTGTCAAATTAAGATCCTCTGAGCTTCCTCAGCAATTGAAGGGTTAATTAGCTCGTGCTAGGAACTTGCCAGCCCCAGCAAAGATGGGGTGCTGGGGGTGAAAATGCCCATCCCTGGCCTCTCCTCCTGGGGGCCAGGAGTTCCTTCCCTATTCACACCCAGGCATTAAGAGGTGACCTCTTTGCAATCCACACATGCGCAGCCAGTTGTGTCGCAGCCATTGCCCTCTCCCTGGCGCGCATCTCGCATCCCGGCTGGCGGGGAGGAAGGCATCGAACTCCCCGAGCAGGGGTACGTTGCGTTCCCTCCACGCGTGGGAGTTGTGAACACCACTCGTCCCCTTCGCAAGAGCTTTTCATCCCCAGATGAGAACCTTCCTAGAGGAGCCCAAGACGCTGGCGTTGGACCAATGGGTACATGAACGAGTTCTTCAGCAACTGCGGTGCTGCCCAGCTCACTGACAGGAAACCAGCTGCATTTCCTGGGCAGGTCACAGCGCTGCGCTGCGCACGGGAGGAAGGCACCCATGAGTAAAGCCCGCGTACGTTATCTCAAAATGAGGGAAGCCTGTTCCTCTCTCGAGGACCTCATCCTTGGGCACCACACAGGAAATCAGAAACCATGGGTTTAGCGAAGGGGAGTTTGGTCGGGGTTTTGATCTGACACCTCAGTAAACCTGAGGCGAGCAAAAGGCCACAGCACAGTTTGCCTTTGCACCCTCTGCCCTTCCCTGCACCGTCACGGCTTTGGGTGGGCAGCTCTGAGGAGCGACGCCTGCAGACCCCACTCTCATTGGCTCACACAAGGCTGAAGGAGCTCACGAAAAGCACATCAGTTGTTTAATGAGCAAAACCTCGGGCCCCGAGGTTTCACAGCATCGTGCTTGTACTAGTTCAGCTCGACATGGCTCTGTAGAGGGGGACGTTGTTAAAACCTGGGGGTGGCTTGTGAGAAAAGATGGGGTATTCACACCAGCAAAACCAGGGAGAGGACCAAACCTGGGCAGAGAACAGCAGCTGGACTCACCTGAATCGCAGAGCTTCTCTGTGTTGGCACCAGCTCTCTTTGCCAAAGCACCACCAGCCTGGCTGGGCAGCCCTGCACCTTCCCTCACTGCCTGTATGAAGGAGATGAGAGTGGCTGGGCTTCCAATGGTGAAGGTATATGTTTACCTTCTGCATGGTTTTTTTTGGTTGTTTTTGGCGGGACAGGGAGATCTGGTTTGCCAGTTTCCTTTCTCAGCTTGCTCTCTCAGTGTGCACTAAGGCAGCCTCATGCTGCATGTGTCCGGCACAAGTGGGCTTGCCCACCTCTCGTTTCACCGCTTTCCTGTAGCAAAGAGGTCACCTAGCTTTTGCTGGGCTGGTGTTTCTTCGGCAAGAGCACAGTAACCTGCTGGGTGTGCCCAACCCTGGTTGCCCTCCTTCCCTGCACAGACCTGGCAATGGCTTCTCAGGGACTGTCTTCTAGCTGAGCATCACGGCTCCGACACTGAACAAAACATACTGAATATTTCACCTCGAAAGTATTTAAGGACAGAAAGTGTAAGTTTGGCACTTAGAGATCTGCTTTCTGGCCCTTATCTGGGAAAAAAATCCCCAACCAAAATCAATCCTTTCCCCAGGTGGGAAATACTGCGATTTGACTCATGGGATTTTAGACCACACTTTGTATGCATATATTTACCAAAAGGCAGCATCTTGTGCCCCAGCGAATTGCCCTTTGAAGCAGCCTGGGGAAGGGAGCTTGAAGGTTTCTTAGAACATTAAAAGTAGTAGTGAAAGTCACAGGGCCTTTTTCCTTTATACGGTCGAAGCCGAATTTGAGCAATAACCCTTCTGATGTTTCTGGGGGAAGGAGATGTGACGTCTTGAGGTAAACCACATATCCCGTAACTACCACTGTGCCATTCGTGAGCACTGCCTCGCTACAGAAGTGGCAGAACTGCTTTTCAGCAAAAGTCACCACGTTTTTCAGAGGGGAACGCTTCCAGTCAGAGAAAGACCGGGCGGCGAGGAGGAGGAAGAAAGCCCAACCGCAGTAAGGCAGGCATTGAACCTGAAAGGAAAAAGACGTCAGCATCTCCGGCAGGGTCTCCATAATTGTGTGGAACGAAGTCGTGGGTGGGACCAGCTAACTTACTGACAAACTGAACTTTATAACCTAACGCTGTGACGTTGCAAGGGAAGAAAGAGAGTTTGGCTCACCCACCTCATGGGACCTGCAAAATCAAGGAGGTGGTTCAGGGATAGGCACCCACCTGCAAGTCTTTGTTAGCCTTAACCCAAGTGATGGGATTGAGGCAGTGCTGGGAGCAAGGCTGCAGCCTCCCAGGTCAGGGACTCTCTGCCTGCCACAAGGCTGCCAAGTGATGGTGGAAATTCAGGAGGATAGGGTCAGGGAGAGCAGAGGAAAGGTCTAGATGCTGCAGGAGCTGAGCTCAGTCCCTTCCAAGAGAGACCTAAAGGGAGATAGAAGGCCCAGGGAAAGGGTAATCTGGAGCTCCTGAGCTGTTATTCACAGGTGGGCAGCTGATACCATAAGAGCTGCAGGTGAAAACTGGGTGACTCTGCTGTAGAATTTGGACCCAGTAGAATTTGAGGTGAGCACTGCAGCTTGTCAAAACCCTAAATCCCTCAGAGATGTTCCCATTGGGATAAATGAGAAGGAAACCAGAGCTAGCAGAAGGGACTTGAACGGCCTTAAGCACCCTGGGGCTGAGCCCGGAGGCAGACACGGTGCCACCCCAGACCAGGTCAAAACACCACAGCAAGGCGGCTGATGAGAGCCCATCTGAGGGACAGATGTTATGAGAGCTTCTCAACCCCTTGCTAGGTGATGCTCCACCTCTCTTCTGTTTAAATAAAACATTAGCAGAACAGTGAGGTGGCCAAGCAATGACTACAGGCAAGGTCTGAGGTGTACACCTGGTCTCTCTCCAAGTCTGTGACTGAAATAGAAGCCTAAGTATGTCTATAGCTGAGGACTGAGCTGTTATGTCCAAGTTAAATAAGGATATACGATCCTGGAATGGTGTGGAGAGCTACGGGTTAGGTCTGTTCTGAGGAAGCACCTGCCACTATTGGCCGCATTAGAAGTTGCTTTTCAGCTCTTTAAGGGCAGCATTTTGCTAATCATCTCTTCTGATCTGCAAGTTTTAGTCCCTTGCTGACCCTTCCCATGACTCTTCATGGAAAAAATGTGCCCGTCAATACAAATCCAATTCTTGTCAGTAGATCTGTGGCGAGGCAGCATGGGCACCTGGCTCCAAAATCTAGGATAACCGTATTTCTAACATCACAGCACCAAACAGTGTTTCCTGGCACTCACACCTCTCTCCCGCTCACAGTCATCGAGCCCTGCGGGACAACGGGATCCCGGGTCAGCCCGTGCCAGTTGGCGCTGCCGGGTGTTCCCGCTCCTCCGTGTACCACGGCCGCCCAAGCCGCCTGGCAGTGGGGCTTCCTGCGCTGCTAGCAAAGGCATCGGTGGTGTCCGATATGTTAATACCAGTGTTTACAGGCTCCTCCGAGTGAGCACAGGGATGCTTAGGTGGCTGAACCTCCTCCTGTTGTTTTAAGGGTTCTGGCAAACAGTCAAGAACAAAAGGTAAGACAGCCAGTTCCCGTTTGCGGGCACGTCCCTACATTTCAATGTGGCAAACCTTGTGATTTAGCAAGTGAGCGCCTTCTGCCCCAGGGCTGTTAAAAGCTGCTTTTTTTAAAAGAAAAAAAAAAAAGAAGAAAACAAACCTGTCGAGACTTCCAAGAAAATGAGAAAAACACTAGCGTGGATGGGCTGCAGGATGGAGACCAGGTTTCTGACTATGCCTTCATGTAGGGGAGCCTGCAGACTGAGAGCCTGGCCCTTTGAAAGCTGCTGGGGGGGGGTTCATTTTGTTGTTTGACAAGCTCGTACTTAAGGAGAAAGGAAGAAAATGCCAGTGGCTTTTGCTGCCATGATGAATAATATTTTGTTCTGGTATCATTTTATGCTTTTCTCCCCAAATGTGAGTACGCCTTCCCCAGCTGAAGCGGAACACGTTGGCTCATAGCACAGTATTCATCAATGGAAAAAGACAAATTTAGTCAATCTAGTCTAATACTTTCCTCTACTGTGAGCTATGGCCATGGCTAGTGGGAGCCTGAGCCTGAGGGGCTGTGCACTCTTCCCAGGGCCAGCCCCTGGCACGGACGGAGCAGGTTCTCACATGCCAGGTCCCCATGGGTTCACAGGTATGTGTGATTGCAGGTGTGTGTGTATGCATGCATGTACACACGTGTGCGTACCCTCCACAGAAGTGCCAGGAGGTTTCTGCACTGAGGCAGATCTGCTCTTGGGCTGCAGCAGGGTGGCAAGGGGCAGCCATAGGGATCCCGATGGTGCCCTGCAGCTGTCCCAGGC